>NC_056731.1:1323702262-1323964762 GCF_019279795.1 Protopterus annectens | reverse complement strand
GCAAGGTGATTCATACAGCCTACCTTGATCTGGCCAAGGCCTTTGATACTATTCCTCACTCAGGAATTATGGAAAAACTCACTAGGCTAGGCATCAACCCCTATATCACTAGGTGGGTTGCAAACTGGGTCACAGACAGAACACACAGTGTGAAAGTAGCTGACTCCAAGTGAGACTGCCGACCAGTAACAAGTGGAGTCCCACAGGGGTCGGGCCTGGGTCCTCTCCTGTTTGATATCTACTTCTCTGAAGTCCAGGCCAACATGAAGGGACTCTGGCTGACAAAATTCACAGATGATTGTAAGTTGGGAGCTATTATTAACTCCCCAAGTGATGTTGATATCCTACAGAAAGGGCTCACTGAGACCAATGACTGGTGTCAGAACCATGGCCTAAAGCTCAATGCCAAAAAATGTGTCATCATCCCCTTTGGGAAAAACCCAGTTCCCATGAATTACCACATCGATAGTAGTCCACTGAAGATAGAGAAGATCTGAGAACACATTGACAGCAACCTCTCTTTTGACCACCACATTGCCACTGTGGTCAGAAAGTCCTTCTTTGTGGCACATCTCATTACTAAGGGTTTTGCATCCAGGAAGAAATAAGTCATTCTTTCCCTCTACTCTTCCCTCATTAGGCCAATCATCGAGTACAATACCCCATTTGGCATGTACCTCACTAGACACCTGCAAAAACTGGAGAGGCTGCAAAAGTACCTCACAAAGAGAATCCTAGGCCTTAAACACATGTCCTATATGGACAGACTCAAAAAACTCCAACTATTCTCTGTCTCATATTGCCTACTTAGAGGCGATCTCTGCTTGACTTACAAAGCCATGTCTGACCCAGCTCTGTTAGAAATGCTACATCTAAAGAAATCCCAATCCCTCCACACCACACACTCTAGAGACCTCAACCTGATAACCACAATCAACAGAACATGCTGGAGGGACAGGTTCATAACCCAGAGACTGCCCATACTATGGAATAGACTTCACATACATGTCAAGTAGAGCCCCTCACTGGCCCACTTCAAGAGAAATCTTGATGAGTGAATGGGAAATAGAAAATTCACCCCGGGGATCACTCCAGTGGCTCTCCTTGACAGAAACACTGGGAACTAAGGTCGGGTGGCACGATGCCAGGGTAATCCTATGGGCTAGGTTTGTAAAGGCTCCAGTGCCATTAAACTAGTACACACCTATGAATCTATGCCTTTGCCTGATATTTATTAATGCTAGTAAGAATCTAATAACAGATGCCGATGCTAGAAATAGATGTAAGTCTCACTGTGGGAATGAGCAAAGGAGAACCTTAATGATCCAGCTTTAAGACAAATGCTTCAAATAACATTTTCACTTGTCTGTCTGCATTTAGCTCTGTGATGTGGTGAATAAAACATAATTTTCTTGTTGTCCGCATCATATGCATACGGTGTCCAACATGAAAAAGAGTAATGCCCAGTACTTTAGCTATACCACAGAATATCATAACTAAAACATATCAAAAGTAGTAACTTTACATTTTCAGTAAAAAATTGTTGGCAAAAAGGTAACAGCTGCATTTTCGTATTCCAGGTTGTGGAAAGTCTATTTCTCACTAGCATAGCTCTCAACTGTCCAGACTTTCTCAGACTGTCCAGATTTGTGCCTCATATTTTTGACCTGTTCCTTATAAAATTTGTGGTTTTCAGGCAGTTCACTGAGATGATCCTTGGATTGAAGTCACTAAATAATGGCATACATTTGAGTTTCAGACTTCATATCCTTCAGAAAAATGCATACTAACATAAATCCTGTTATTCTAACAACTTTCTAAGTTTATAAGCACAGTATTTAAAGTCTGTCCCTATTTTGGGCCCATGTTTCCCCATTATGTTGGGCTTTGTCCATATTTCTTGTGCTAAGAGGTTGAGAGATATGCAGTATGTACTACAGTATTTAGTGTAAAATACAAAATTTGCAGAAAATTGTTGGTTTTGTACCAAGGCAATGAAGAGGCACTGAATAGTAAGTTAGTAGAGTTAAGGCTTTAGTATATTTAGTTATATGGAGGGTTATGAGGTCTTAGCCTCTTGGATGTTGAGTTCAGATGTCTTTACCCCTGACTTGCATTTTCACTTTTAGAGCAATGGCACATTTTCTGGTTTCTGTGAAGAGTCTTCTGATACAGTTCAACAAACTTATTTAACATATACTTCATCAAATTCAAGAGCCTGCAATCCAAATTATAGTTAGCCATGTTCTTTACCATTATCCTTATGCTCTGAATAGTGAAATTTTGACCTTGGTAAGTTCTGTGAGAGATTTAGGGTATGTGCTGGACGATGCTTTGGACTTTGATGATCATTTCAAGATAGTGGTAAGGAAATGTTATGGTATTTTTAAAAGACATGTTGAGGAGTGTCAGTAATATACAGAAAGACGTCTTTATTCCACTTTTTACTTTTACCGTATGGCATATTATGAATAGTGTGGGTCTTTTTGTTGTTATAATGCTTACTAAATAAATAAACTTGAGAAAATCCAGATGATGGTCACTAGGCAAGAGAGGACTGAAAAAGCTTGGTCATAAAGAGAGATTGTAGACTCTTTCCTGTACTCAGTTCGTTGTAGGCTTTTAAGAAGAGACTTGATTATTCTATTTAAATCATGAAGAAATGCGTCATTACTAATATCTCTTGGTGTTACATTTTTATGAATGTAGAATTAGTACCAGGAATAACAATCTATATGTGTGGTTGTCAGACATTAAAACATAAGTTATGAGCAGGTATTTTCATCACAGAGCAGGAAAATTATGAAGCTCTCTCCCTAAATATATAAGGGAAGTTGGTAGTGTTGAACTTTTTAAGTTTTTGATAGATAAATGGCATGGGAATGTTGTTTATATTCCTGGTCTAACTGTTGGAAAACTCTTAAATGGCTCCTAGGAGTCCTGAATTTGAATCTCTTCTACTTTGAATACTGAAACAAAAGTGTGTGTGTGTGTGTGTGTGTGTGTGTGTGTGTGTGTGTGTGTGTGTGTGTGTGTGTGTGTGTCTACTATACATGATCGAAATTTCAGAAAGCCGAAACCCATATGGCTGAGACCATATGTTTGACTTTTGAAATTTCGAACATGTAAAAAAAAAAAAAAAAAAAAAGAAACGAAACCTTACCTACACTTTGCTAGCAGGGGGCCAAGCCCACCTGCAATTTAAATATACTACCTCTGAGAACACAATACAGTATGGAAGATGGGAATCTTCCCAGTCTGTGCTATACGGAAATAGCCATTCTGCATGATAGAAATTTCAAAAGTCCATCATATGGTCTCAACAATATGGGTTTCTGCTTTCTGAAATTTCCATCATGTGTAGGGGACCCATATATATATATATATATATATATATATATATATATATATATATATATATATATATATATATATATATATTTTTTTTTTTTTCTTCTCCTTCCACTTCATACTTTCCAGCTTACCACAGTGCCGCCACCCATCTCCAGGTCTACTAGCCTCTCCTACATCCCTTATACTATCTCTTTTCTAAGACTGGGGGCAGTACAGAATATAAGGGCATCTGGGATGGGGGGGTGTCACTGACTGCTTCCACCAGGAGATTTTAACTTGTTTATTTTTAAGGGATACTTCCCAATATGGACAAATCATCCCCACAGCGAACACCTAGATAAGCACTATCCCTACTTGCCAGTGCCTTAGACACCTGAGCTGCTAATTAAACCCAGGTTGCCTAGGCCATAGTTAGGGCTCTATCCCTCAATGCCATGGTGCTGGCCTCAAACATAAATAATTTAAGAAAAATAGAATAAGGAATTTGTACACTATATAAGAGCAAAGAGGCATCTGATTCATCAAAGATAAGATCATGCACAAGTTAAGCAGTACTTACAAACATTAATATTGTGCGCTTACTAAAAGAATAAAAAGATAGAATTCTAGACATTGAAAGATTATATTTCAGGACATAATCTGTCCTGAAAATGGTCCATTGGAATCAGTGATCTACCCTGGTTAACAAATTTAAAATAAAATAAAACAAAATATTTTTCATCTTGCAGTGCATTACTCTGATCTAAAAAAGATGTGAAACACTGGTGAAAGTTACAGAAACATTAATAAGAAATGTTGTTTCTTTCAGTTCTCTGTTTTTGCCATCAAAGAGCACACCATGCTGCAGCTTTGGGTGATCATTAGTTGACTAGTGCTTTTTCAAAGTTGGGCAGATACTCGTTAGGAACATCCTTCCCTTTTTACCAATGTTTGTTAAGAAAACTTTTCTGTCAAACTTTTCTGTCAAAGTTTGTTGCTGAGAGTTAGGCCTAGTGTTTTTGGTGGCTGTCATTTTAAAAATTTACTTCAGACTTTATATTTTTAGTCAGGAGAGAGGAGCATGATAATTAGGCTCCACTACTCACTTTCCAAACACTTTTTCCAGTAGAGAGATGGATTGGGGTCCCGGCTCCTTGGATGTTCTCTGCCCAATCCACAAGAAGAGAAGAGTTGTATAGGAAACTTCAATCTTGACTTTGGCTACCTATTTGCCTAAGCCACCAGTAAGTGACTCTGCTGCAGCCATATTGGGTTCCTTGGATCACACATCAGTTTCTCTCTGTCCCTTTTTTACTGCTCCTCGTGAATCTACAAATGACCAAGAGGCAGGTATGTCCTCTACAGCTGTTCATCTGTCCTCAACAGTCAAGGGACAGACACTCTTACTGGTTTCAAAGGGGTGAGTGGACATTGCTCCTTAGCTAAGCCACACAAAGCCTGATTCCAGGGAAAGGACCATTCTTCACGATGCTCTTTATCAACTGGATCTCCGAGGACACGAAAGCATAACGTTAGGCATTTTTCTTCATCTGTATCCCCTTCTGCTAGGACAGACAAGGATGATTATATGGGTTTTACTAAAGGCATAATGTTAAGTTGTCAATCTCGCCTTCATTCTTGCTTGATGGGTTCGGAGCCGATCCTCGGCTCCGACTCGGCACTTGCTTTAGCTCGAGAACTCCTTTTACCAGCTCGAGGCAGCCCCATATCCCATGATGCAAGGCAGTAAGTACCCAGATCTCGTTTGCCGCTTCGCTTGGGAGGTCTTCTCTTTACCAGCTCCTGGTAAGTAGTTCACATTTGTGATATTTCAAGCCCCTTTTAGTTTAAAACTAATTTTTTGATAGTTTAAATTTATTTCTACCCTTTTTCTGACAGAAATCCCTGTCTCTTTTAATTTTTGTTAGTCAATTTTCCTATCCCATCCCCCCCCTGTTAGGGTGTGTGTGTTGGTGTTTTTATAAAATACCTCTTGGTATTTTGTTTTATTTAATTTTGACTGGTGTGTCTGTGTGTGTTGTGTCGGCACCATGTCTAAGGAGAGGGTTTCAGGTTTTAAGAAGTGTGACTCGTGCTGTCAGAAGATGTCTCTGACAGACGGTCACACTTCTTGCCTGTATTGTTTGGGCCCTCTTCACCTGCAGGACTCCTGTGCTATTTGTCACTCCTTCAGCCAGAGAGTCCTGCAGGAGAGTAATAAGTTGATTCTCAGGGGTCTCCTTAAGCCGGAGGGCTCACCGGCTAAGTCGGCTCCACAAAATCAACTAAAACTGCCAAGGCCCAGGCTTCTGTTTCTAAGCCTGCGGCCTCGGCTCCGACTTTGAGTCGAGATCGGCTCCGGCTGGAGTCGATTCTGGATCCACAAAGCTTTAGGCGCCGATGGCTATCGGTGCGAATCTGTTTGACCGCCGATGTCGGCTCCGAACGGCTCCGACACCCATGTGGCACAGGCATCGGTGTCGGCTCCGATCGGCTCTGACACCGTTACTTTGGTGGCTGTATCGGCTCCGGCTGGAGCCGATACATCGAGACGTTCTGTCGGCTCCGAGGAGTCGGTGCCGACAGGATCTGTATCGGCTCCGATGGCCCATTCCAGGAAGAGGTCGAGGTCTCCTTCCTTGGAGCCGATACTTTCGGCTTCGCCTCTTCTATCGAACGGAGCCATCGGAGCCGATCTTCAAGGTCATCCAGGTTGTCAGACCATGACCTAGAGAGAGTGGTCAGTAGATTACTCAAGTCACAGGTACTGGCCCAAATGCTACACAGTCCGTCTCAGCAGACGACTGTTGGTCCACACCCCGTTACAGTTCCTCCTTCAACTCTACCCCAGAGCTTGGAGTTGGAGTCTTCGGGCATGGTTACTGCTATGGCTGGAGGACGGATACCCCCTTCTGTTCCTTCAGCTCCTACTCTTATCTCCTCTTCCTTAGAGGGATTCGGTGGTCGGGCTTCCATGGTCTCCTCCGAGGGGTGAGTGGCATCGGACCCTTGTCCGAGCCCGCTCTTCCCCTTGGAGCCTCGGCCTTAGTGAGCTCGGCTCCGACATCTGCCTCGGAGACTTCCCTTTCGGTGGTTCCTGGAGTTCCTAGCTCTTCGGAGCGGGTTCTCTCGGACCTGCCTGGGAGGGAGCATTGAGGTGATGAAGAGTGTACTGGCCACTGGTATCAGTCAGCAGTCTCTTCCCATAGCTCCTCCCTCTATTGTACCTGTTGACATCTCTGCCACTTCTCTTGCTACAGGACCCAGAGATCCTCCGCCTCAGGTTTCCCCATTGGAATTTCCCCTCTTCTGAGGATTCTCCTGATGTTTCGGGAGATCGTGCTAGGAAGAGGACTTGTAAGAGGAAGCATGTAGACTCCAGTCTGTCACCGGATACTGACTTTGATGAGTCAGAGGGATCCCTAGATCCCCTCTGAGGATGTCTCCTTCTCAGACATCCTAGAACTTATGAAACAGAGTTTAAACTGGTACACCTGCAATCACTCTGAGAATGAGTCAGTATACCTAGGGGGGATTGGATCTCGTCCCTCCACCTCCTGGGTATCTCCGCCTTCGACCCCTTATGCAGGTGATTGCACGAAGGCGTGGACAGCTCCTGACTCTGTAGAGCCAGTCCCTAGGAGGCCTTCTAAATTTATCACTGCCCCTAGTGACAAACAATTCCTTACCAAGGGTGTCCCCGCTGATGCCATGGTGGTGGCTGCCACCAAAAGGAACTTGCAGATCCTTCCGTGCCCGTCCATCCTCCTAATAAGGACTCTAGGACCATGGATAGGTAAGCGGATTTTTTCCTCAGCGACCTTTGCTATGCTGAATTATCTTTGTCACTTCACCAGACTCCAGAGATATCCTGAAGGAGCTGGGAGAAGTAGTTCAGGATCCTACAGCTGCAGGGGCTCAAGAAAAGATTGCCAGCTAGGAACCCTCAATTCCATTGCTAACTCCTCCATGCGGCTAATATCTTATGCTGCGGATGGAAGTAGAGCCGCAGGTACAGGTGTGGCTCTTAGCCGCCAAGCCTGGATGCGGCTATGTGATTTTGCGGATCCCTTTAAGGCGTCCTTCACAAATTCTCCCTTTGATGGGTCAGCTTTGTTTGGCCCTCAGGTGAAGGAGACCTTGACCAGGTGTGAGCAGGACGGCAAGACTCTTTCTGCTGTTGGAGTCCATTTTCCACCCCTTCTAGGCCTTATCCCAAGGGACAGAAGGGTGGGAAGATGTGGTTCCGTAAATCCCAAGGAGTCACGCCGGATTCACGTGGTCAGTTTACCCCTAGAGGCAGAGGTGTAACAACAACAGACGCTCTAGAGGCAGAGGGGGTCCGAAGAACCAGGGAAACAGGAGCCTCTCTGATAAGCCCTTTCAGCATCCCTGAGGTGTTGCCCGGCTGTCCCTCCTTGGAGGCAGTCGGGAAGATTATCACTGTACCCAGAAGCCTGGCATTCCCTCACTCAAGACAGATGGGTACAGTCGATCATATCCAAGGGTTACATAATTCCTTTCGAGGAAAGTCCCTTCCCCTCAAGTTCCCTTCCAGATGTACCACCCGGTCTAAGGGACATTGCAGAGTTAGAAATCGCAAAACTACTGCAAAAAAAGAGCCATTCAGCCAGTTACAATAGACCATTCAGAGCACGGAATCTACTCAAGGTTCTTTTTGGTCCCCAAAAAGACGGGAGACTGGAGACCAATATTGGATCTCAGCAGACTCAACAAGTCTGTCAGGAAGACAAGATTCCGAATGGTCACTCTTCAGTCAATTCTGCCCTTCTTACAGAAGGACAACTGGATGTGCTCAATAGATCTTCAGGATGCGTACTATCACATCAAAATTCACAGACGCTCCAGGAGATTTCTCCGCTCGGCTGGGGTCCAGTCATTTCCAGTTCAGAGCCCTGCCCTTTGGTCTCACTACAGCCCCAGAGTGTTCACCAAATGCATGGCAGTGGTCACGGCTCACCTGAGACGTCTAGGATTCCAGGTGTTTCCGTATCTCGACGACTGGCTCCTGTCAGCCACCACCAGGCATCAGCTTATACAAGCCAGGGATTACACAATAGACCTTTGTTCTCATTTGGGCATCTCAGTCAACTTGAAAAGTCATCCTTATCGCCCTGCCAGTCTATTACCTTCATAGGCAAACTTAAACACTGTTCGGATGTCAGCTACCCTTACAGAACAAAGAGTTTCAGACATTCAGACTCATGTCAGGATCATTCTGGCCAGCAAGAAAGTACAGGCCAGAATGGTTCTAAAGGTATTAGGTCTCATGGCTGCGGCCATTACTCTTCTTCCCTGGCTCGATTCTACATGCCTCCTTCAGTGGATGCTGTTCACACAGTGGTCATACCAGCAACTCCCAATGCGTCACCAGATTCTGGTGACACAAACATGCAAAGAACATCTTGCTTGGTGGATCACATCGTCTCAGGTTCACCAAGGCAGGTGCTTTGTACCTCCGTCCCCGATAGCCACTGTCACCACGTATGCCTCCTGATCGGGTGGGGGTCATTATCAGGGCAGGATGGTTCATGGGACGTGGCAACCGTTCGAGTACCATCTGCACATAAATGTCCTGGAGATGAGAGCAGTGCTTTTAACGTTGCAAGCCCTCAACGACTTTCTTCCCGTAGGGACAATTGCAGTCCACACAGACAACATGTCTGTAGTGTGGTATATCAACAAACAGGGCGGAACCAAGTCCTACCCCTTGTGTCGGCGCTCAGACTTTGGCAATGGGCGATCTCCTCTCATCGGTTTCTGGTAGCAACGCATATCCCTGGGAAAACCAACATTATAGCGGACAGATTGAGCAGAGCTATTCTCATGCCTCACGAGTGGTCTCTCAAACAATCCGTGGCGGAAGAGATTTTTCTGGAATGGGGTCGTCCATGTTGCGATCTTTTGCTACTCCCCAAAACAGCAAATGTCCAGACTTCTTCAGCCTCTTCCCTCTATCAGGCCATCCCCAGAGACGCTCTGACCCAGGATTGGCCCCAGGGACTTCTTTATGCCTTCCTCCATTTCCTCTGATCCCTCAGGTGATCCAGAAAGCTACCGTTTGAGAGCCAAATTGATTCTCATTGCCCTTACTGGCCTCGACAAGTTTGGTTCCCGTTCCTCCATCATCACCTTTTGGTGCAGCCGTGGCATCTGGACCCACTGCCAGATCTACTGATTCACCAATCCGGTCAGCTGCGGTCAATCCCCTCTCTCAACCTCACAGCATGGTTGCTCCACTTCCTTCCTTAGCCAGGCTTCCTTTGATCTCTAACCCAGTTAGAGATATCATTGTAGCTTCACTGAAATCCTCTACCAGGAGGATTTACACAAGCAAATGGAAACGTTTCTCTTATTGGGCTAAGGCCCAAAATATTGAACCTTTTACTGCCACTGTTCAGGCAGTTCTGGACTTCTTAGCAGAGATTTTTCATGCAGGCTCCTCTTCTTCCACAGTCAGAGTTCAGTTGGCTGCTATTTCTAATTTTCATGTCGGAATAGCAGATCATAATATTATGTCCCATAGGCTCTGCAGGGCCTTTTTGAAAGGAATTTTCCTACTAAAGCCTCCAATCAGGAATCCTCCTCCTCAGTGGGATCTAAATTTAGTGCTGACATCCTTGATTCTTCCCCTTTGAGCCAGGTGTTTCTTGTTCCCTAAAATATCTTTCTTGGAAAACGTTATTTCTAGTGGCTATTACATCTGCCAGGAGGGTGTCTGAACTTCATGCTCTTTCGGTTCGACCCCCCTATTTGATTTTTCACAAAGACAGAGTATCTTTGAGAACTAATCCATCCTTTTTACCTAAGGTCGCCTCGAAAAACAATCTGAATCAATCCATTGATCTCCCTGTATTTTTCCTAACTATTCAGATAGAGCTGAACAAAAGCTACATTATCTTGACGTCCACCGTCAGCTTAGATATTATTTGGACAGAACAAAAGAATTTAGAAAATCTGATCAACTTTTTGTTTCCTATGCGGATAATAAAAAAGGCCTTCCTGTTTCTAAAGTGACTTTGTCCAGATGGCTTTCTTCGGTCATCACTGAAATTTATACGATCAGGGGAAAACAGCTGTGCTCAAAACCTAAAGCACATTCAACTAGGAGTTTAGCTACTTCTACAGCCTTTCAAGCTAGACTGCCTTTGGACACTATTTGTGCAGCGCCACTTGGGCCACTCCTCACACTTTTGTTTCCCATTACAAATTGGACTTGGCCTCCAGGGACAGAGCCAGTTTTGGCTCTACAGTCCTCAAGAGTTTGTTCCATTGAGCCACCCAGGATAGAGGTGCTAGTGACGCGGTCCCATCAAGCAAGAATGAAGGCGAGATTGACAACTTAACATTAAGAAGTTATGTACCTACCATAACGTTCCATGTTAGTTGTCTTCTCTCGCCTTCTTTCTTGCGACCCTCCCTCCTTCCCCCTGGCCTGGACAGACCTTGTATAAGAAACTATTATGCTAAAGACCAATTAGACCTGGTCCTTTTTCCATCTGTAAGTTTCTTCTTCCTTTGGGAAGTATTTTATGCTTGGTGTTATTGCCCTTTGTCAACAAACGAGATCTGGGTACTTACTGCCTTGCATCATGGGATATGGGGCTGCCTCGAGCTGGTAAAAGGAGTTCTCGAGCTAAAGCAAGTGGCGAGTGGGAGCCGAGGATCGGCTCCGAACCCATCAAGCAAGAAAGAAGGCGAGAGAAGACAACTAACATGGAACGTTATGGTAGGTACATAACTTCTTATTTAAAGCCTTTCAGTCATTACCTTCTGAGTCTTCACTTCATTTAATTCAGTACAGCCTAGTGACACCTCCAAGTGTTTTTGTAGTTACTGACACCTGCAAACACCGCATGGCTGCTAACCCTACTCCATCTGACAAGGATGGGAAGGTCTTTGGTAAATGTAAGAAGAAAGTCTCTACTCCTTATACCTTAACCTTTAGAATAGTGAATTGTCAGGTTCCCATATGTAAGTTTGTGCTGGCTTCCTGTAACTATAACTGAAAGCTAATTGCTGACCTTCCCTCCTCGGAGATTAAAAGATCTGTGAATTCCTTACTTTCTTCTGTCTCTCAGATAACTAAACACTCTCTAAAATGTTCTTATGACACTGCTGATGCTGCTTCTAGAGTAGCTGCCACTGGCTTTTCTCTGCCAAGGCAGAGCCAGATCATTGTCAAATAGGGCCTTAGGAGGGTAATGCACCAGTCACCCCACCAGCCATTCCAATGTCCCGTTACTTGGCTGTCTCTTCCCATTTACCATAAACACTGTCCAAACCTGTCAGTGTGCATACTACTTTATTCTTTACTTTTACAGTGATTACAGAGATTTGATTTAAAATCTTTACTTCAAATGTTAAAGCTCAAACACTGATTTTGGTAAACAAAATAAAACACGCTCACCTTGAAAACAGACTTAGCATGCGCAACAGTAAACTTCTCTAGCCTTGAAACTCGCATTCATTGAAATGCATTGAAACTTATATTCACTGAAAATGAATCTGACCAGTGGCAGATAATGTGTACGTTTATATCCACAGACATACCAAAACCCAGCAATTATAACTACATTGTTCGTTGCGTCTTGATAATAATGACTAAAGTGCCATTTCAAATTTGTTTCACACAAGCACACAGTAGCCAATGTATTCCAACTTATTTCACATACACAGACAGACACACACACACACACACACACACACACACACACACACACACACACACACACACACACATGCACACTAGTCCTGAAATTCAAGATTAGAATATTTAAAAATGACCAGATGTACCTTGGCTGTAGATGATTGTTATTATTGAAGTGACACTCTAACCTCATGTGCAGAAATGGGAAAATGGGATTGTGGATGGATGGATTAGAGCATAAGTTACTTTCAATAGCTGAGAACCCCCCCACACACACACACACACCAACAGGAGTTATAGCCGCTTTGACTGTGCACACCCCTTATTGTTATAAAAAAATAAAATTACATACACTTTATTGACAGCGTTGGATGAAAAACATGTAATTATATAAAGATCACTAGCATCATACCATAAGATCCAATCACATGTAGCACAGTTTAAATAAGAGAGTATTTATTAGAGCATAAGAAATAGTAACTGCTGACAACATATGCTAAGTCAATATGCACAATCTCTGCAGAACTAAGTCATCTGAATAATTCCACACTAAAGAGAACGTTTACTAATGCAGAAGTTGCTGTTAGCAAACAAGTTTGACTTTAGCACTTCATCTACAAATGCAGTACATGTTGCCTTTGAAGAATAAATTGCCAGTATTGTTTTAAAAACATGGTCTAATTATATTGACAAAATATTTCCTGAACAAGGTCAGCTATGGAATAGGGAATAGCTGGCAAACAACAACAATAACTTCATAGTTACTAGGCACATAGACCTTAAGACCATTAAGGAACCTAGGCCAAATTCACAATTCCTCCCAAGCACTGTGTGGTTAAGTGACTTTATCAATGTCACACATTAGGAAGTGAAGGTGGAAAGATTTAAACCCCACACCCTTGCCACAGGAAGCAGCTCATTAACAAGTCAGAGCTTTATTCCTCTACAAAGTCAGTCTGGGGCTGGTTTTTCCCTCTTTCTCCAGTTCCCCAATAAGACTGCCCACTGGCACAACTACAGAGTTGAGATCTCAGCTGAGTGGCCAAGCTAAGATCTCCAACACCCTCTCTGTCCAACCAGTGCTTCTTGTCCCTGCCCAAGTAGCTGACGGGCACACTCACTTTGAGATTTGATTTATATATAACCACACACACACACACACACACACACACACACACACACACACACACACACACACACACACACACACCTGGGGAAGGCTGGTACAGGTTTACTAGCTATGCCCCCTTCTGCCCAGACTATAACATAGTTCCAGCTGCCACCAGCCACTACTTTTCAGCCACTTAAGGCCCTTAACAAAGGGTGTTCAATCCTGTTGTGTAATGTTACTATTAATCCAAATGATAGCCTGACCAAGAGCAAGGCTGTTTAGGAGTGGCCTATACAGTGTCACCAAATACATATGCAAGTACTCTCAGAGCTTAAATATGTCTCACAAATATCAGCCACAAAGATAGGTTTAAATATATTTAATAATAAATAATAAAAGAACAAGACAATACTCAATAAAACAACAGAGTAACTTCAGAGTTCAAAATCACAGGGAATAATTAAAACAACATTGCAGGACAGTCTCAAATAGATACAGAAAACATATAAACTAATCTTTGCTATATTCCTAACTATATCTAAAAGAGGTACTATGCCCTAAAAAACTTTAGTTACAGCAAGGCAAATGCAGATATGATGATGAGTGGATGTTCTTGTTAGGTCAAAGACAAAATACAAAATGCCCAGTCTCTCTCTGAGAGAGTTCTTAAATTAATGTCTAATGTTACTGCTGTGTTAGCTTGGATGACATCACTTTTTGTTACCTGACTTAAGTTTCCAAGCGGAACCCCCCATTGTGGAATTTGACATCCCATTGTGAAAAATATGTAGCCTTCAGATGTTTGCAGTTACTAGAAGACATAAAACCCTTACAAAACAATGCAGAATGCACCCTCGTTCTTGACATCCTGTCTCCTTGTTGCATTGAAACTAACTTTTATAGCACAATCATAAAACAATTTAATTTTAGCTTATTTTCTCGAAGTTGTGGATGTTAACTCAGTATGTTCCAGTTTCTACTATTAAACCATATAGATTTGCACAGGTATATAGTTTATATACATTTCTGTTCTTTTCCAGTAGGGTACACTTTGGACACATCCTTGAAGCTTAATACTGTATAAACCCTGTTCAGCATACACTTCTGTACCAGTTGTTTAATATATACATAACATATAGTTCTAATACATTTGGTAAGACAAACAATTGCATCATGCTGGTATTCACATATGACATATAATTATTTACAACATTTCAGATAGCTGGGCTAGCAGTGTCTCCTTTTGTTCCATTTCTATGTAAATCATATTAATATTCTCAACTGACATATAATTATTTACAAAACTTCAGCTAGCTGGCAGTATTTCCCTTGTGTCATGGGTATAACCTATGTAAAATATGTTTTTTCCCCTGTGGTAACATTTTAAAATCTGTGCACATAGAAACTTGTAATAAAAGATGCTGCCATAGAATGAGGTAATCCAAGTAAATAGAAGCTATCAGAGCAATACCATAAAAAACTGTCAGTATTTCATCCTCTGGCAGTCACAGCTCTGTCATCTTCAGATGTGAAATGAAGAGCTGTCCTACACACACACACACACACACACACACACACACACACACACTCACTTACACTAAGCTTTTCCTATCTTGCAGCTTCTCCATATCTCCACTGCCTTTTCAGATACATACACCTTAGTTGAGTTTTTCTCTAATACTGTATAGACAAACTGAGTCAACACTTTTCTTTGATAGGGATTTTAAGCCTTTATGACTCCACAGCCAGAGTAACACAAGTAAAAAAAAAAAGAAAAGAGAAAAGTTTTTAACTTCCCTCAAAAGGACACATACACTCACGGAATGCTCAGACAGTAAAAAGCTATCCTTTGACAGACTAGCAAACTGCTTAAATTACAGTCTAATTTCGACACAATCCCACACATATGAAGCAGAAATTGGATATTGGATAGTTGTCAGGTGATTATATGAGGACAGCAGTAATGACTGCTTAGTTTTTCTTTGGCAAACAGTATAAAACTCAGTGCCATATGTGATGATGTGCCAGGGAGAGTAGGGCAGTGCATGTGTAACATATGCCAGCATAGCTAGTTGGAGTTTTGTAAAGAATTATATGTCTTTTGAATATTAAGCTGATTTGTACAGATACTTGTGTTAAAAATGTATTTGCAAAATTGCTTGCGATAAAAATGTGTCAACAGTAGGTCCTGCTGGACAGAAAAGAAATATGCATGTATGTCAGACTATTGTTGTAATTGATGAAATGTATATATTTTAACAGAGGGTACTGGAAGGAAAGGGTAAGCTTAAGAAAAATAGCCTGAAATTAAATGACTTGGTTTAGGCCATAAAGAGTTTATCTCATAGCTCTGAATGCTGCCAGAGAATAGTTTGCTAGTTTCTGCAGGAAGGGTGGAAGTGTTGAAATTGTTTTACAGTTTCCAGATGCTATAATAAGCCTTAGCTAAAGTTATGTGTGTGTACTGTGATACATCATTTTCAAATCCTGGCTCAGTTTCTAATGAGGTGTAAATGTGTCAGATGACAAGATATGATGTCATTCTTTAGCAAGCACTGAAATTGTATTTGTATTCAAGTGAGAGATGTGAGGTGGGCACTCTGTTGTTGGTCGTGACAAGACACCAATCCACTTCATCTTACCTTGCTTTAGTAAGTAACTAGGGAACAATAATTGCTATAGTGAGATTAGCTAAATGTAGTTCTTTTTCTGTATCTGTCTGAGTCTTTCCATCTATGTTGTTTTTATATTTCCTGTGATTGAAACTCTGGTGTAAGTAGACATTCAGTATTTTTATGTTTTCTTTTTATTATTTATTATTAAATAAGTCTAAACCTTTCATTGTGGCTGGTCTTTTAGAAAATATTTAACCTTTGAGAGTACTTGTGTTTATTTAGTGGCACTGTGGCTCCACATTCCTGAAAGTCTTGTTGCTCGGTTAACAGTACCATTTGTATAAGTACTAATTTTACTAAGTGTAATTGGGTACCCTTATAAGAGCCTTAAATTAGCTGGTTTTGGGTGTTCTGGTGGCAGTGAATCTGCCTTATAGTCTGTGTGTAGGTGTCAGAGCAGGTAAGCTGTGCCAGCCTTTACCATGTGTGTGTATGTGAACATCCAAATCTTGAAAGAGTGTGAGTGTGTCAGCTACTTTGAACAGGGAAACCAAGAGCACTGATTTCACAGAGAGGGTGGTGGAGGACTTGGTTTGGAACACTTGGCTAAGGACTCATCTCAGAGGGGTCAGTGTGGAGTCTTATTTGGGGCCTGGAAAGAAAACCCAGCCCCAGGACTGGAGTGTGCATTTCCTTTCTGCTCTTAAGGGGAAATTGTACTGTGTGCAGAGAGCTGCATTTGAAAATACTGTATGTGTGTCTATTTTTCTCACCATGAACGTTCCCCACCAGTATCAGCGGTGAGGACTGAGTCTCCTTAATCACTGGCCCAGAGAAGGAACGTCACATTTTGATGGGCAATGGTGTGGATGTTAATTGAACTTCTATAACCTGTAAGCAGTTGTCACTAAAGGTGTGTGTACTGTCAGTAGCCACAAGGTAAACATACAGAGTTTAATTTTCACAACAGTTTTATTTATTTATTTTTTTAGTTTAGTTTAGTCAGGGAAAGCAGGCAAAGATGTCAGCAGAGAATTATAGCAAGCTGACAGTGAACCAGTTGGCTAAGGTGTGTATATCCAAAGGACTGGTGCATTCCAACCTGACTAAAGAAAAAATGATTTCAGGTTTAGTCACAGCAGCACAGACCAGCAATCAGGAAGACAACCAGTCTGGCAATGGGGATGTGCAGCCCTCAGAAACAGGACAGCTCACCTTTTCCTCAGAGGGCTTAAAAAGCTGTCTGGAGTTAAAGAGACTTGAATTAGAGGCAGAAAGTATGGAATTAAAATGGGCAGAGAGACTGTGGCATTTGGAGGCTGAAGAAATTAAGGAGCAGCATCAAAATGACTCTTCGACAGAAACATGGAGGTGATGGGGAAGGGAATAACCAAATCCTAGAATCAACAAAGGTCAATAAATTTCTTCCACAGTATACTGAAGGTGATAATTTTGATAGTTTTATTCATAAATTTGAAAGAGTATGTAAACAGTATGAGGTTGACCAAGGGCTCTATGTATGGTTCCTGACCCCCTTACTCCATGATAAGGCTGTAACTGCTGTTTCTAAATTGTCTGATACTGATTGTTTAAATTATGACAAGGTCAAAGAATGTTTATTGGAATATTTTAAGTTAACATCTAATCTTCCAGAAAAAAATATTGTGAGCATAGAGGTAGGGCAGATAAAAGTATATGATTATATTGCTGAGCTAAGCGCTTATTTTCATTGGTGGGTGAGTGGGTGTCAGGTCACCACTTTTAAAAGGCTGGCAGACCTTTTGTTGAGGGAACAAGTCCCTTGCACTGTGCCTGAGGAGATGAGAATCTAGTTGGCAGACCGAGAGTGTACCTCTGCAGATGAGCTGGGGAGAAAAGGGGATCTCTATTTGACAAGCAGGGCACCACTGCACAAGAAGGGGATACCCAGTTCTGCACATGGTTATAAGGGAACCCATGATGGGCAGCTTAAACCACCCTAACAGAGTCCACCAGTGAAAGGGGAAGCCACTAGTTCAGATCACAGCCAGGATCAAGGTTTAAATGTTTTAAATGTAACCAGAGGGACCATGTAACATACACATGTCCACTGAAACTAGGCGAGGAACAAAAGGTGAGAGAGCCAGCAAGTGGGAATAATAGTATGCCAGTGGTAAGTTGTCTGGAGACAACAGAGTAACAAACTGTCACAGGAGTTTGTATCCTATCTTAGTGGATGGAAAACAGGCCACTGCCAAGAGAGACACAGCCTCTGACATAACCATTGTGCAGCCTGCAATGATTAAAGAGGAGAAGTACTTGCTTGGTCAGTCCACTCCTGTCAGAGCTTTAGGAGGGACCCCATTCCAAATACCTTTGGCCAGTTTTCACCTTGACTGGCAGGGTGGAAAAGGAAGCAAGCGAGTAGGTGTGTTTGAGATATCCCTGCAGACTTCTTGACAGGGAATGATTTTGATAACTCAGTACCTTGTGTGCATACAGTTACATGCATTCAAGCATGGAGACAGGCATGTGGGTCTGGTAGCCTGGGAAAGACCTAGACAGACTCCACACCTGAAGCTGGTGCTGGTGGTGTGGCTATTTAAGGGAGGGAGCAGTGGGCCTGAAGGTGGGCTACAGCTGCTGATAGGTACTGATGTTTCCTTGGACAGGGTTACTGCAAGAGCAGAGGTGAGTGGTAGTACCCAGGCAGACAGTGAGGCACTGCTGTTAGAAGATATCAGACTTCCTGTGGAAGGGGTGCTGGGAAGGGTCACAAAGGTAGAGCTGAGACAAGCTAAGCTCTCATACCCTACATTACAAGACTTGAGAGTGGTAGCTAAGGAGGCACCTGATTTTGAAGGAAAAAGTGAGTGTGTAAACTGAAACAAAAGGTTATTGTATTAAGAATGGACCCCTAAGGAAGGGCTAGAGGTTGAGTTAATACAGCGGTTGGTAGTGCCCAGACCCTACCATCTGACACTTCTAGCCATAGCCCATGACATTCCTTTTGCAGGTCATATGGGTTTAAAGCCATACCAAGAGACATAATGTGCAGAACTTTTATTGGCCTGGGATTGCAAGTAATGTAACAGGGTATTGCCGAATCTGTGAGTAGTGCCAAAAAGTAGGCGAGGCAGGAGACGAGATCAAAGCTCCTATTATGGCTTTGCCTGTGATTGAGGAGCCATTTAAGAGGGTAGCTGTATATCTTGTGGGGCCTCTGAGTACCCCAAGTTCCACAGGGAAGAAATATGTCCTAGTGGTACTAGATTATGCTACTAGATACCCTGAGGCAGTGGCTCTGTGTCTCATTGAGGCAGAGAAGGGTGCAAATGCTTTGCTAGATATTTCAAACAGGGTAGGTTTCCTGAGAGAAATACTGATTGACGGAGGTGCCAGTTTCATGTCATACCTGCTGGCTTGTCTGTGGGAGTGCTGTGGGGTGAAGCACCTAAAGAGTACCCCATACCACCCTCAAACTAATGGTCTTGTGGAGAGGTTAAACTGTACACTAAAGACCATGCTAAGGACAGTTGCAGACCTGTTTAAGAGAGAGTGGGACAAATAGTGGCCCCATTTGCTGTTTGCATACAGGGAGGTTTCCCAGAAATCCACATTTTTTCACCCTTTGAGTTGCTGTATGGACATAGGGTGAAGGGGCTCTTGGATTTGTTTTGTGATGACTGGGAGAATGAGTGTGAATCCCACAAGGAGTTTTTTGTGGCATATGACCTAAACCTCAGGACAAGGCTTAGGGAGCTCATGGGCTTGGCCCAGGAGAACCTGGCAGGAACCCAACAGCAGAAAAAGAGCTGGTATGACAAGAATGCTCAAGACCAAGAGTATGCTGTGGGATAGCAGGTTATGGTGCTCATTACTATCAGACACATTTAGCTGCAGGCAGCTTAGGAAGGACACTTCAAAGTGGTAAGGAAGGTCAGTGATGTTAGCACTGAGTGCAGTGATTTCAGAGAGAGGGTGGTGGAGGACTTGGTTTGGAACATCTGGCTGAGGACTGAGCTCTGTAGTGGTCAGTGGGGAGTGTTATTTGGGGCCTGGAGAGAAAGCCCAGCCTCAGGACTGCAGTGTGCATTCCTTTTTTAAGGAAAATTGTACTTGGTGCAGAGAGCTGCATCTGAAAATACTGTGTCTGTTTTTCTCAAAATGAACGTTCCCCAGGATTGAGGCTCCTTGATCACTTGCCCAGAGGAGGGATGTCACATTATGCATTTCTTTTTATGAACTGTATGTCACACACACACATACATGCACATATACACTTACACATACAGGTATCATCTGATCCTTACCTGTTTGCTGTTATCATAGCATGACCCAGATGCCATAACAGTGTAATCCGCAACAAATACTGTAAGAGCTGGAGTGGATGTATACCACCAAGACATTCACAGGAAGAGGAGGAGCCGAGGAGACTTTCAAGAAGGGAGAAAGCTTTGCTGACGATTAACTGGCCATTTGCCTCTCAACTATCCATCTTGGCTTGTGGGAAGGCTTCATCAGTTTCCAGTTTAACTGGAGACACTTGAGAGTGATGAAGTGGACCTTTGAGTGGTAGTGTACTGAATGCAGATACAAATTACTCAGAATAACAGGTTTGCAACCTGTGAATTTTCTGAATAACTTGACCTATGAAACTCTAAAATATGGCATTAGTGACTAACTTTGTACCTTTAGTCTTCAAAATTGAAGACTCTTCCTTGTTCCTGAAGTGGTTTGGAGTGCCAGTGTCAGGTGCCAGTGGTGCTGGAGTGTACTTCTCAGTGAAATGCCAGTATTGTATTAAATCCCATCATTACATCTGTTAAGGCTCTTGCAAGTACACACACACACACACACACACACACACACACACACACACACACACACACACACACACACACACACACACACACACACACACACACACACACACACACACACACACACACACACACACACACACACACACACACACACACACACACACACACTCGCTTGGTTGTTTATAATGCTTTCAAATCTGTGGCTGTACCTGCTGCTGCAATATGTAAAATTGGTGTGTAATGCTGCAAAATATCAGCTGCTGCCTTGATTTGAAATCTTGGGCGCATGCTTCTGGATTTGCTTTTCAAATCTCACTCTGCAGTGTCTGGATGCTGACCAGGCTCTGCTCTGCTATTAAAGTAACAATTGCCCTTTTCAAAGGGCAAAACTTTTTTCTTAAAAAAATAATGTATGAAATTGCAAATCATCTCCTAGAAACTGACTTTTTAAAAGACATTAATGGGCTTTTTGTTTTCTAAATAATGTTGCTTGAAAATGAAAGGGATGTTTTAAAGAGGAAAATTACTTAAAAGAAATAAATAATGTTGCTTGGTTGTGCCCTCCCTGCCAGCAGTGAGCACTAGGCAGCTGCAAGTCGCCTTATGCTAGATCCGGCCCTGTGCTGAGGTATTTAAGCGTTTGCTGAAAGGGAAAAGATAATTAAAGGGGTTACACTTATTTTTCATCCCCCTTACCCAGTTGAGTAGAAACTTTCCTTCCAGTTTAAGATCCTTTTTTAGGAAGCAAAATTAGCAATCACAGCAGAACACAGGGAAAAGTCTTGTAGTAAACTATGGCAGGGAGCTTCAGAAATGAGAAGAGGATCCTCCCAGAACCAAAGACAATGTAAAAATCATATTGACTATATATGTCCCATGTCATGCTTTCCACTCCACACTCTGGGAACACAGTACTGATTTCCAAATGTTTAGGTCTTTACTTTCCTCTGTGGCAACAGATAACTTCAGACATGTGGGTTTTGAGAATGATTCATAAGGGCTAAACTGACAGTGGGATTCTCTCCCCCTTTCCAAAGGATCCATCTTCACCCTTCTAGTCAAACCTCTTGTTTCCTCCTGTCTGGGTCAAATACTGTCTCAATGTGTGAAAGAGCCTATTCCTTCAGTTCAAAAGAAGAAAAGCTATTACTAAAGAACATTTCTGGTGCTAAAGAAAGAAGGAACACAGAAACCTGTTCTAAACCTTTCCTTTCCAAATTCAAAATGTTATGTCTGCAGTCTGTTACCTTTCATTGCTGTTTCCAGTTTTCTGTTAACTCTATGTTTAAATCATCACATTCCAAATTCTCAAAGATGTCAGCCTTTGTTTAAAATTTTCTGCATCTGGTTTACATTTTCAGATTTCTGCATTACCCTTTGGGTTGTCAAAGTCTTAAAAAGAGTTTTTAAAAAGTGCTTAGCACCTGTAATAGAACATTGCAGGTTACATGGCATTCATTTATCTTTCCATTTTTAGACAACATCGTTATTTTCTCAGAGTCTTTCAGAGGCTGTCTAGAATGTCTTTCTTGGGTATAGAACCTTTTTCTCACTTTGAGGTTTCAAGTGGACCTTATGAAATCCTTTCTCATTCCATCTCACAGGATAATATTTCTAGGATGTCTCCTAGATATATCTGTCATGATTGCTTGTCTTCTTCTGAGCAAAGTGGAATTCTACAAGGAACAGTTTCTGATTTTTTTCCAACCAGACTCTGACAGCTGCTATGGAATACCTCAGAATTCTAGGCTTGATGGCTTTGACAATTCTCATGATTCATTTAGCCAGACTTCACGAGGAAAATTCAATGGTTCATCAAGTCAGTTGTGCCCAACACCAGCACCTAGTATAATTTCAAATCCCAGTGCTGAAGTTTGTTTAAAAGGATATACTCTGGTGGGTCTCTCTTTTTCCCTTCCAGTCCCTACTCATTCTGTAATCACAAATGTCTCAGACCTTGTTTGGGAGCTGTATCAAAGTGAGTGAAAAGAACAATCAAGACAAACTGAAATACACAAATGTCAAAGAAATGATAGTACTAGTAAATGTTTTCAAATCTCTAAACCATCTTTGGATTCTGGGCCCTCTACTTATAGTCACAGACAACATCACAGTGGTGTGACACATTAACAAACAGTGAAGAACCAGAATCTTTCTCATTTGTAGACAAGCTTGATTGCATGGGAACTAGCAGCTCAGAGCAGTCTGTCCCTCCACAGTACTTACATACCTTCAGAGCAGAATATTGTAGCAGACAAACTGAGCAGGACCAGGACAGACCCTTATAAATAGAAATTGCACCCAGGGGTCTTCCAGGAATTGATCCAACTGTGGGTAATGTGTCAGGCAGATCTATTTGCCTCCAATCACAACAGACAGTTAGGTAAAGAAATTATATTCCAGGACCCCTTGCAAAAAGATGTGGAAGACCGCTACCTTTTCATTCCCATAGTCATGGATGTTTCTCTATGTTCTTCCACCCTTTTCTCTGATAACAGGGGTTATTTGAAAGATCCAGAAAGACTCACAAAGAATAATTTTGGTAACTCTGTTTTGCCCTAAGTAACAATGGCTCTCCCTTCTTTTGAAAATGGCCAAGGACAATTACCACAAGCTTTTTCACAGATGAAATTACAAGTAACACAAGGATTCACTGATCCACCCCAAACTTCAGTTTCTTTAACTGACTGAATGGATGATTGACTTTTAATACCTTTTGGACTCCTGTTTCTGAGGATGTGTAGCAGGTATTAAAGGTGGCTAAGAAATCTGCTACTAGCCAGTCATAATTGGAAAGATTTTCTAGCTTGAGTGAAAGCAAGAATCAGAACCATTTTAAAGCTGATACCCCTCTGGTTCTGCCATATCTGTACGAGTTATTATCCTCTGGCCTTTTTTACACTGCTATCAATATTCAGCTCTGAGCCATCTCTGCATATATTTAAAGTACTAAGTGCTAGGCTAGCTGCACTTGTGGGCTATTTTTACCCTAGCTAATTTCCCTTTACCTTGTGTCTGTGAAGTAAACACCTTAACCATTATGCCATCCACCAACAAAGTGGATTGCCAGTCAATGGCTCCCTTTCTGCCTTACCTCAAGTGAAACAGTTTTTGAAATGGGTTTTACATGTGCATCCACTTAGAAAGTGGCTACTTCTTGGAATCTCAATTTTATACAGGAGAAACCTACACTGTTCCTTTTGAAACTGCTTAGGAAGCTGATTTGAAGTGCTTGCCTTGGAAAACAGCATTACTCTTTGTTTTGACTTCTGCAAGAAGAGTATTTGAGTTACAGGCTCTTACGTGAGTTAACCCTATTTCATCTTTCACAAAGATAGGATAACTTTAAGAACCAGTCCTTCATGTATACCTAAAGTGGTTTCAGAATTTACATTGAGCCAAGCTAGTCATCTCCCTGATTTCCTTCCAGAACCTAGAAATTTCTTTCCAGAACCTAGAAACAAAGGAGAAAGAATTTGCACACACTCTGAATGTCCATAGGCAACTCAGATACTACATTGACAGAACAAAAACCTTCAGGAATTCTTATTGACTGTTTATTTCCTATGAGGGTAAGGAAAAAGGAACAATCAGTATCAAAGCAAATTATTTCTAAATGGTTGACTCGTTGCTTTTTGTTATTCAGACCATACCAAGACACTTCCAGGCAAAGTCAAGGAACACTCTACATGGTCTTTGGCTACATTTGTAGATTTTCGGAAACTGGTGCACTTTATAAATATTCTAGAGGCAGCAACCTGGTCTTCTGTGGGCAAATTTGCCAAGCAAGGTAGATTCTTTCTCTACGTCCAGAACAGGCTTTGCTGAAACTATGGTCCAAGGGCTTCTAGACTCTGACCTTCTTCCTCCTCTTTTTCTGTTTGCACTCTGGTATTCATCCCATATAGCTTAGGCTTCTGCAGCTGTGATCTAATGTTAAACATAGCAGTTGTGTAAGTAAACTTACCATGACAGTAAATGTTCAAATAGCTCACTGTTGCAGTATAGATACCCTTTTCCCCCTTCTTTTTGTTGTTCTTTTACGGCTGGGTATCTTTTTTTGTCATTATTTTAATTTCCTGACAAATACCTATCTATAGGGTCATAGTTTCATGGGAGTTTACTAGGCTAATAACCAGAAGGGCCTTTTTAAGCCTAGCCATGCATCCCAAATGTCTGACAAATTCTGGTGCCCTTGATAAGAGTAAGCAGGGGCTTGGGAGGTGAAATATTTACAAGCAGTGATCTGGGAGATAAACCATTTACAGGCTTCCTGTCTATTAGAGACATATGTGCCAAACTAGAGATGAATTCCTGTTCCGCATCCCATTGTCCAACAGTATAGCCTCCCTTGTTCTGAGGCAAAAACCTCTGAGAGTTATGCAGTCTAACCACTGACTTTTTACCACTCTGCTCAAGCTGTTCAACAGTTAGGGCATGTGGAAGATACCCTAAAGCTTTGGAAGCTGGCCGTTTGTTCCAGTCCTTGGCAGAATATGTCTTATAAAGCTTAGGTTACTGCAACAGTAGCCTATTTGAATATCTGCTGTTATGATGAGTTTACTTATGCAAATGGACTTTATAGGGTGGTGATGTCTTACAGCCATACAAGTATCATTTTACTGTGCCGAAGAATTTAATACAGATCATATCAAAACTTTGTGAAGCAAGAAACTGTATATTTGTATATATGCAACATGTATGTATATGTATATATATTTGTCTATATATATTGTGTGTGTGTGTGTGTGTGCGCGCGCGCGTGTGTGTGTGTGTGTGTGTGTGTGTGTGTGTGTGTGTGTGTGTGTGTGTGTATGTAAGTAATGAGTGATTTTAACCTTGCTGCTAATAGTATTCATTATGGCGTAACATTGTGGAAAACTAGTGTTAGACACAAAACCTTTAGCTGTTGCTTATAGACAAAAACAAAATGTTTAACTGGGTAAGACAGGTGCTGTATCATAGTTTATGAGAAAATGGGTTATAACAATGTCACTTTGGCTGGTAGAAAATTCCAAATCATACATTTTAAACTTTTGTCCTTGAGAACACAGTCTCAAGTAAAGCCTCCATTACCAGAACTGAATATCTTGATGTTAAATTAGCAATTTGCATATTCATGAACTGATTGTTGTAGTTCTACTTTTGTAATATTTTGAGGTGTCCTTCAAAGTACAGGAGGAGAATAAATGCATTACACTTAGAGCTGGATGTTTATTGATGTAAAATACTTAAAGGTGGGAAAGTGACCAGCCAAAGATGCTATATAGCAATCCTTTGTAATTCAAGTTTAACAATAAGGAACCATTCCTTTTTCAGTTTCTGTAATTTATTTACAAGCTGTATGACTGCTGACTGAAACAGCATAATATAAAGGTTAATTTAAGAGAGAAAAAGCTCAAAATTGTTAAATGTGTAGAAAACTGAACTGCATTTTAAATGTGCTATGGGCCTTTACTGTTCCACATACTTTTAAAATGCATATTAATAAGCAGCAGCAGAAACAAAGGCTTATGATCAGATTGTGCAGAGTGTTTGCTGTTTTACTATGTTTAGCATTTCTGAGCTAGATAAGATACACTGGCATCAACTGCCTGTCATTTTGGAACTTTGATGTGATTGAGTTGATGACATCAAGATAATCTTAATAAACCATAGTATTTATATTTATTCTAGCTAATACTGTTTGTATAATGCTTTACTCAGTTCTATTTTTATTGTTGAGACTTTATACACATCCCATACACACACAAACACACGTATATGTATCAGAATCAGCACACACAAACAATTTGTATTGTTCTTCCCTACTGATGTTTTGGAGAGTTGCAGTGATGTTGCAGTTGCAGAGATGATGAAAGACTGTAATATCACAGCAAAGGATTATATTCTTTGCATGGCATAACACGTGTGTAATACAAGGCAGTTATGGAGGTTTCTAACCCATTTCTTGATTTTCATTGTTACAATGTGATTGTAGCTCGGGCTGAGTCCCTGTAACCAAGATACAAATAAATGGTTAAATAATTAAATAGATAGATAGATAGATAGATAGATAGATAGATAGATAGATAGATAGATAGATAACACTGCCTTTTCCAATATATATAAAATATGCACCATTGCCACACTGTGAGTATACATTTTTTTAATCTTACTATGATTCAGCTGCTCACAATTTGCATTTGACAATGTACCTTTTGGAGTACCCATAAGTCAGCCAAACTGTACACAGGAAAATGGTGGAATGGCAGAACTGCATGGACCACTTTGCCTTCCATCCTTGGATGAGCAAGCCATTGCATGTCCCATACAAACCTTCAACCATGCCATTGTCAGACGCAGCTTCAAAACAATGACTGGCTTCTGACCTGTAATACCAAAATGACTGGGATCATTGCTCCCAACTCCAGGAGCAAAGCTGTGCTTGGCTCATGTAGTTTATGTTAGAAAATACCCAAACAAATTTAAATCCAGTACTGTCCACTCGAGATGGAGGATCTCAAACAAGAAAACTGGCAGCCACCTGGGAAGAAAGCGCAACAAAACAGTGTTCTTCAGACTTAATATACCCGAGGAACTATGCTAGTTCAGAGTTAAAGCTGAATTTTAGATGCCTGCGCCCATATTCATCCCCTGCTTAAAAAAATGACGTTTAGCACCGAGGGTTACAAATATGAGCTGTTGAACATTGTTCTATAGTTGTGGGTGTGATTCTCTTAGTTCTGACTTGCATATAGTCCAATTCAGATCAAGTCAGTTAATGATTCAGTGCTTCTAAAATTCAGGCTTTTTACTTCAAAGAGTAAAAAAAAAAGTCAGCTCAAATTAACATGGAGGATGGCTAGATCAAACACTGCTTTAATAAAACAAGCATTCATATTCACTGATTCAACCTGATGAAGCACTGAATGAAGCAATATAGCTAGGTTGGGGGGAACTGCTTTGGGCACAAATTATTAAGGATTGCGATTAGCCTTCTATTCCATCACCACAATTCCCAGTGGCTCTTGAGTGCAATACAGGCTTTTAAAAGGCAGTACTGCATTTGTGGTCAAACCTGAGTGCTGCTCCATGTATGATCTAAACTGTAGCAACTATCATGTTACAATAAAATTACGCAATTTGCCAGTAACTCCACTTTTAGAAGCCATCACTGCCTAGCCCTAAAGGAACTACAGTGGCTAGAACTTTCTCAGTTACTTAGTTACCACCAACTAGTTCTTGCATACAACATTCTAAGGCATCCTCACAAAACTCCAGCGCTAAACCAACTATTGACCCAATAATGAGCAAATCGTCCTCTCCGTTCTACCATCAAAACTCTCCTATGTATCTCAAATGCTAACAACACTGCTGGAAAAGCTCTTTTCTCTTATACCATAGCCAGAAAGTGGTATAACCTTCCTCATGATATATCTTCTGCATCATCTGTAACAGTTCAAAAACTCACTTAAGTCACAGCTTATAGATTCCTGGCTCTGTCCATGCATTACATAAATACTTTCCTTCTCTCTTCCACTCCTTCTCACCTTCCTCACTACTTCGTCTTACTGTCTACATGCTACAGTGTTGGAAACTCTTCAGTTGACTGCCATCTGGGGCCAAAATTTTCTGCAATTTAAGCTTACTTAAAACAAATCCATTGTAGATATGTATTATTTATTGTGTGTTTTTTGCTTGTCTTATGACTTTTTGCAATTATTGTTTAGTTAATGTGGAGCTTTTCTTCCCGGACTTCTGATGTAAATGGACCTCGTTCCAGTCAGACTTTCCCAGTCAACAAATGTAAAATAAAATAAATAAACTACTTGCTACTTTACTTGAAATGTTTCGGGCAAATGTGCTGAAAACCAGAAGACAATCTGGTGAAGAAGATTTGGAACAGACAGGATGAAGGCAAGAGTAAACCTGAGCATCCAGCAAAGAGGAGGATGGATTGTGTGAGAAAAAATCTACTTCAGTCAGGCATAAGTGTTGAAGAAGGCAGGAGAGTGGCAGTGAATCAAAAGAGATAGCAACAGTTGGCACAACACCCAGACTCCATGTAGCAAATGGAAAAAAAGGGGGTTGATGATGAAAGTAAATGTTTTTTTCAATAAAGTCAGAGCACTGTATTACTCCTTGTGCGTTCTAAGCTGACTCTAACAGCTACTTGCTGCATTGTAGCAAGTAGATTAATACAGATTTAAAGTAAAAAAAAAAAAAACGTTATAAACTAAAACCTGAGTGCTGTAGCACTTGATGTGGCAGAAAACTATAGCAAGCAGATTGCTACAGTTTACAAGAAAAAAAGATTTTTACTTGTTTTTTTTCACTAAGTTGTGAAGAAGGAGGTTTGGGATCAAGGTGAAGAAGTGGGACCTGTATAAAAGGACCCACATGTACCAGATCTCAGACTGTTTTTTGCTCTTCCATTGAAGAATTGGGGCAGGTGGGAAGGGGCATGTTACCAGCAGAAGGAGCAAACCTTTTTTTTATTTGGTTGGCATTCTGCAATTTTGCAGAAGTTCGTTTCTTTTTTGCTCTTTACTTGGTAGTTTAAGGGACCAGCACAGGGTGATGGTTGAGACAGATACACTTCTGACTGAATGTGAAAGCTTGTTTTATTAAAATAGTGTTTGATCTAACCATCTTTTCAGGTAATTTGAGCCAGTTTTTGTTATTTATTTCTGTTTTTGATCTGGCAAGTTTTAGCCTGCTTGAACTTTCCTTACTGTCATTTTATTATCCAAAGAGTAAATGGTTATGTCAAATCTGCCTTCCTGATTAAGAAATGAATAATGCATAAGGTCAAAGTATTACTTTTGAAGTTAAGCAAGCAGCCTTTGCCACCACAGCAGGCTAGTAATTTGCCTCAGCCATAGGTGGGTGACTGTGCTGTGGCCATTAGTTGTACCTCAGGCCACTCATCTGTTATTCCTGATCTCTCTGGTGTAGCACTTACAGCCACTATGGACAGGGGTTAGCCATGTCCTCTGTAGCTGTTGGGGTTCCCTCAGTGGGCAAGGGAGAGCCAGTCCTGTTGGTCCTGGGAGAGAGATCAAGGATGGCATCCCTGTTTTTTTCAGAATGTTGTGCCCATCTCTGTGGAGGTGCTGCTGTCATTAATAATACTGTTGACCCCATTTTTCCTGTCAACAAGAAACGGAAAACTAATTATGTGTTTACACAAGTAAAGGCAGCACAGTGTCAAGCAGGATCCCGTTTATTCCAACTAAATAAAAAATAAAAATCCAATAACAAATACTAAGCGCTTTCACCCATAACCACAGTGGACATCTTCAGAGTACGAAAGGCATAAAATTCAACCTCCTAATATACAGAGTAAGAAACACAACGCCCTAATGCAGCAACCAATAAATGACTCCAATTAATTAATGCAATTAGATACATTAGTTGCACCTCACTTTGTTCTTATTTAAAATACAACAGAATAAAAAATAATAAATAATCTAAAAATGTAGTTGAACTCATATCTATGTACATTAACTTTGACTTTGTCATACTGTGTATGATAATATTGAATAAATGATGTAATATAAAATATATGGTATATATAATATATTGTTTCTTCATAATTATCACATAAATAAAATAGTTATTAAACAACAATTGTAGTGTTGATAAAACATTAAAAACATTAAGCTTTAAAAATAGTTATAAATATGTAAATGTGTGAATTTAAATAAATAAATACAAATCCATAAAAAACACCACATAGCAGATGTAGCAAATAAATCGTATACAATAGGATTTATGTTTTAATATGCTGGCAATGGAGATATGGTCATTGATTCCTGGTGGGTTGGTGGCATCCAATCTCAGTTGCCATAGACATTCTTTGGCTTCCAATACATTTTTATCATCACCCTCTTTTTTGTTGTTAGGTATTCTATCAATTACAAAAAATATAAATCTCTTGAATTGATTACATTTCTGGCTGTGTGTATATAATGAACTCACTGTTGTTTTGTTCTTGATGTCCCTTATGTGTTCCAATATTCGTTCCCTAAGTTTCCTGATGGTCTTCCCTGCATAATATGTTGAGCAACTTGTACATGTCGCTATATAGACCACCATATTGGTATTGCAGTTGCAATCACCAGGACATCTAATAGTTCTCCCATAGTTCTGAACTACTACATAAGGTCCATCATTTATAAACTTGCAAGTACTACATAGGCCACATTTACTCATTTTTGACATTTTGTGTATATTCCTATTGGTACCTGTCTCTAATAATTGCTTCAAATATACCACACACCTTAGGATTAGAAATGTTTGAAGCAAGTTTATCAAGATTTGGAAACATGCACACTGTTAAATGTAAGCTTATATTGGAACTTACAGAAATGTTTTTAAATAACATTTTTATCTTTCTTGATGGTGAGTACTACAAACAGAGTACAGGGGTGGCTATGGGTGATAGATGTGCCCCTATATATGCCAATTTGGTACTAGCATTTTGGGAAACACAATTCCTTTTCACCTCTGTTTATTGGTCCAAAATAACATTATATTTACAATACCTGGATGATATACTTATTTTTTGGAAAGGGTACGAAGAAGAAACCCAGGAATTTGTGGAGTTTTTGGGTACTACGACCACCTTCTTGAAATTCACCAGAATGATTTGTGACAATAGATGTGAATATTTAGACATATTATTCTATACAGAAGAGGATAGAATTGATTCCAACATATTCCGAAATAAGACCTATTCAAATTCATTCCTGCTCTATGATAGCTGCCATCCCCAATTTCAAAAAAAAGAACTTAGTAAAAGGGCAGATGGTCCGACTATCTAGAATAGTGAGTGATGATAGGTTATTTCAAGATGAAATTGATAAACTAATCAATATGTTTTTTGATAGGGGTTACCCTCAGAAATTATTGTATAACATTAAAAAAGAGTTGATGGTTAAAAGAAATCAAATATACAAACCTATTATTAAATTTGGAATAGATAATGCCATATCAAACAACGAAAAGAGAAAGAAAAGGGACACGTTGATACTTCCATTTAATGAAACAGCATCTAAAATTTCTAATATAGTTCAGGAAACATGGCTTAGTGTTTTTAAGAACAAAACACAACTCACGGATACTATTGGTAGTTACCCCAAGATAACATATAGTAGGGGTATGAATTTGAAGCAATTATTAGAGACAGGTACCAATAAGAATATACACAAAATGTCAAAAATGAGTAAATGTGGCCTATGTAGTACTTGCAAGTTTATAAATGATGGACCCTATGTAGTAGTTCAGAACTATGGGAGAACTATTAGATGTCCTGGTTATTGCAACTGCAATACCAAGATGGTGGTCTATATAGCGACATGTACAAGTTGCTCAACATATTATGTAGGGAAGACCATCAGGAAACTTAGGGAAAGAATATTGGAACACATAAGGGACATCAAGAAAAAAAAACAGTGAGTTCATTATATGCACACAGCCAGAAATGTAATCAATTCAAGAGATTTATATTTTTTGTAATTGATAGAATTCCTAACAACAAAAACGGGGGCGATGATAAAAATTTATTGGAAGCCAAAGAATGTCTATGGCAACTGAGATTGGATGCCACCAACCCACCAGGAATCAATGACCATATCTCCATTGCCAGCAAATTAAAACATATATCCTATTGTATATGATTTATTTGATACATCTGCTATGTGGTGTTTTTTATGGATTTGTATTTATTTATTTATTTATTCACACATTTACATATTCACACATTTACATATTTATACATATTTTTAAAGCTTAACGTTTTTAATGTTTTATTAACACCCCAATTGTTTAATAACTGTTATTTTATTTATGTGATAATTATGAAGAAACAATATATTATATATACCATATATTTTATATTACATCATTTATTCAATATTATCATACACAGTATGACAAAGTCAAAGTTAATGTACATAGATATGAGTTCAACTACAACATTTTTAGATTATTTATTATTTTTTTTTCTGTTGTATTTTAAATAAGAACAAGGTGAGGTTCAACTAATGTATCTAATTGCATTAATTAATTGGAGTCATTTATTGGTTGCTGCATTAGGGCGCTGTGTTTCTTACGCTGGAGGTTGAATTTTATGTCTTTCATACTCTGAAGATGCCCACTGTGGTTATGGGTGAAAGCGCTTAGTATTTGTTATTGGATTTTTATTTTTATTTAGTTGGAATAAACGGTATCCTGCTTGACACTGTGCTGCCTTTACTTGTGTTAACAGTATTGTTTTTTGGTGTAATTATGTATTTACACCTCCTCAAATTTCCTTAGGCATTAGTAGTTTACTGAGTTTGGCTCAGGGTTTAATTCAGGCTATTGATCCTTCTTATAAAGTACTTTCTGGTAAAAGAAAGAGTAACCCTTCTTTTCCCGAAGAAATTCAAGATTCTGAATTTGGACAGGAAGATGAAGGGACAATATACTGGATTTTCTCCTTAGATTTCTGATTAAGACTCTGAGGAGAACTCAGTTTCTGATTCTCCCTTTGGGATGTCTCTTTCTCTGAGACTTCTTATAGAATGTGCCAGTGTTTCCAGCAGGAGAACGCTGCAGTTTCTCAGTCCCTCAGAAAATTCTGTGAGCTGTTGCAGAACAAATTTTCAGAAACTTCACCCATTCCTTCAGGTCTGTCAGCTTTGGAGGATGTGTGTGTTACTGTCTGCAGTTTTCCCTGATAGGCAGCTAACTGCCCCTAAAAGGGCAGATAGGATATATGAAGTTCCTCAGTCTCATAGATTTTTATGTACGTCCCAAACCTGACCCAGCAACTGTAGCTTTAGTTAATCCTGCTGCTGCTAAGCATTTGATTAATTCCAATCCTATTCTTTCTGATAAGGATGAGAAAAAAGTATATACTTCTGCGACTTTGATTTTCAGCATTTTGAATTTGCAGACCCATATGTTTAAGTTTCTTCTGATTAATTGTAAGAGTATAACAAATGATCTGATGTTATTTTAATTCATTCCTGAACTTCTAGGACTTGGACCTGACTGCTGCTTTTACTAGAATCACAGATGCAGCTCTGGAGCTCCACCCTTTACTCATAATGCCCCACATTCTTGACATACTGTACCTGAGATCTCATTTGCCACCACATTATCCAGAAACAGATTTTATGCTCTTGAGCTAGGAGGTTAAAAAGGAATTCGCATATCGTTTTTTGGGAGTTTTCTTTCTGTAGTGTCATTTTCCTCTCCCTTCCTTTGCCTTTTACGGACTCTTGTTAACATTCAAACTCCTTTCTGATATTTTAAACTCCCTTTCTAGCTAGGCCTTTCTACCCTTGTGAGGGTATTCTTCAAGATACCATTGTTGGTATACTCTCTTTTCTTTCCATCTACCCAACCTTAGGGTAGTTCTGAAATACCACTGTTGGTATTTGTTTCTCTGTTGTTTATATACATTAAAAACAAAAATCTCTCTTTCGTGCTGTTTGTTTTGATATTGCTGACAAGCCTATGGGCTTTAAGAAATGCACTTCCTGTAGGCGTAAGATCCCTAATTCTGATACCCACAAGGAGTGCATTTATTGTTTAGACAGTGCCCATCTAGAAGTTGACTGCTCCATTTGTTCGAGATTCAACTCCCATGTGCTGAGTGACAGGAGAATTAAGTTGGTGTTAAAAGAGTTGCTACCTTCTTCTGCTGCTTCTGTCTTGGCTGGGGCTGAAACCCCATCCAGTAAACCTGATAAAGGGAAGCATGACTCGGCTCCAAAAGAAAGAGTCCAGGAAATGGTCCCCTGACTGTTCTCCCCATTTGGCTTTGATTCCCAAACTTCAAGTTAAGTTTCCAAGAAACCAGATCTGCCATCATCCTCAGATCTTACAACTTCAAGCACCAAATTTCTTCGGATCCAATCTCCCATGTTTCTCCCCAGATCCAATATCTCCTCAACTCCTTTTGCCTTTCTTACAAGAGACACTAAGGAAACTCTGCAGACCACCTTCCAATAGTTCATCCCTTAGATTCTCCAGGAGTTTATCTGAAGCAGAGGTGGATAGCATTATGAAGAAGTTTCTCAGGGCTGAAATCCAGATGGGGGTAATTCTACCTTCAGCTCCCATCAGACTCGTGGTGGTTTCAGAGCCCTCAGATCTGAGATCTTATTTATTTATTTATTGCATTTGTTAACCGGGAAAGTCCACTGGGCCTAGAATGAGCCCATTTTCAGTGGAGGCCTGGGGAGAAAGCTCCATAATAATTATATACAAAGAAAATATTAATACATAACAAAGACTATCGAGCATTACTATTACATTGAATGAAAATAATAGAACAGCAGTGAAAATGATTACAGCCATGGAAAAATAGAAGTAAATAAAATGGCATATATTCAAATAACACATTTTTGTAATAAATCTGCAAGGTTCATAGTAGTGGGGAGTTAAGTACAGTGTAAGAATAGGAGGAGATAGAAGGGCTAAGGAGGGAAAAGTCAGGCTAAAGTGACAGGAAATCAGTAAGTAGGCAGAGAGAAAGGAAGGAGATGATAGTAATAGAATAGTTAAAGGTGTAACACCAGGGAGAGAAGTCAGGAGTTGGGGTTGTGTGTAGGAGTACAGAAGCATAACCAATGATAGGAGAGATGTAGTTTAGGATTGCTGATAGTTCTGAGTGAAAGGGAGAGATTATTATATGCCTTAGAGACAGTATAGGGCTACAACATTTGGCCAGCTGAGAGCTTAGGTTTCTCTATTATTTTTGGACCTGAGGTGTCGGTTAGGATGGTGCATAGTCAGTATGGAGGAGAGGGAAGGGCAGGTTTCTGGGTGGTAGATAAGCTTGTGGGCTGTAGTTAATTGTAGAAAAGTGAGATAGTGAGGGGATTCTAGCCAATTTAGTTGATGCAGAGAAGAACAGTGGTGAGTAGAAAATTTTGCATTTGTAGCAAATTTAGTGACTTTGTTTTAACAAGAGTTTGTTCTCAAGTGCCTTATAGAAGGATGTTTTTATGTTGTGTGTGTGTAAAGAAAAAAAAAGTTAATTTGTCATCAGTGATGACACCTATCAATTTGGTACTGGGGACAACTTCAGTGATGGTGTTGTTTTGGGAGTGAACAGAGAATAGTGACTTGTGATGCTGTAGTGCAGTGGTATTACTGTGTCCAGAAGGAAATGAGAAACAAATGTTTGAGTACTATGAGTATGATAAAAGCCATGTTGAGAGTTTGAGAGAATTTATAGAATGTTTTCTGATGCTGATTTGGATGAGATTTTGATTTCTTTTATTTTGTATTGGGATGAGGGAGATGCAAGTGGATGGAAGTTTGGGAATGCCAAGAATTGTTGAAGATTAAGAAATTATATAGTCTATAGAATTTAGAAGGGATAACAGAGTGTTTCTGTTTCTGCCTCACAGGTCTCTTTGTTTGTTTGTTCTGTTCTAGGGGGTTTTCTGTTCTGTGCAACATGTCATGCATGTCCTCCCTGTTCTTGTTGGGGTTTCTAATGGGTTTTCATTTTTCCTTCCATTCAAGGAGGATAGATACATTAGTATCAGGGAGGACTCTAAATTGTCTGTAGGTGTATGTGCGCATGTGTGTGTGTGATGGATGACTGACCTGGCAACCTTGTCAGCCAGCAGCCAAAGCATCAGCACTGGGGGGGGGGTCCAAAGCTGTTGGAGCTGACCATGCCTCTCAGTGCCTTGGCATTGGTTAGCTCTGCTCTGGCTCCTTCCTCGAGGCAGGGATCCTCTGGGATTCAGAGTTCAGTGCAAGTAGCTGTTGTTTCTCCTGGATGTTTTACCTTTGAGAGAGTGGAGAGGTCTCTCTCTATATTCCGAGAGAGAAGATATCCTTACTGTCATCAGATCTTGTTCTTCTTCCTCCATCAAATTTTATCTTTGAGCCTCTCATATCTATTCCACTGGGAAAAGCACCCATACCAGCCTTCAGACATTCTTTATCCAGGACTCCTCACCCAATTCATATACTTCACCAGACTATCCAACCAATGAGGTCCCAAGGAAGAGGACATGCAAAAGGAGACACCTTGATTCCCCTCAGGAATCTGTCACCGAAGACACACACTTTAATGAAGGGAGGGGTCCCCCAGATCTCCACTGGATGACTCCTTTGGAGATATCCTGGAACTTCTTAAACAGAGAGTTGGATGGTTTTCCAAAGCCCCTTCCCAAGAGGAGTTGGTGTTTCTGGAGGCTTTCATGACTGGCCTGGCAACATCTTGTGTAGTCCCTCCAGCTGATGATCAACCTTATCTCATGCCAAGCAAGGAAAGAGATGGATAGAACAGACCCCATACCTAAGAGGCCAGATAAGTTGTTAGCTCCACCCAAAGACAGAGCCAGTGGACCAAGGGAGTCCCAGTAGATGTGATGGTGGTGGTGGCAGCCACTAAGAGGGAGGTTGTGGAACAGAGTTTATCTGTCCATCTCAATAATAGGGAGTTCATGGCCTTGGACAGGTTTGGCAAGCACACTTATGCCTCGGCAAGCTTTACTTCTCGGTCACTTAATTATTTGTAACACTTCACCAGATTACAAAGGGATTTGACCAAGGAGCTTTCAAAATCTCTTTCAGGGTCTATGTTTGTGGAAGATCAGAAAAAAGTTTCTTCAGAACTGGCCACCCTTTAGTCTGTTTCCAGCTCGTCCATGAGGTTGATCTCTCATGCTGCCAAAGGTACCTCGGTACCTGCAGGTTCAGAAACTGCAGTCAGGAGCAGGCTTGGATGTGCCTGTGTGATTTTGTGGAGCTCTTCAAGTCTTTTGATGGATCATCATTGTTCTGCCCCGAAGTTAAGGAAACACTCTCCAAAAGTGACTAAGATGGAAAGACCTTGTCTGCCATTATTATCTGTTTTTCTGCCCCCTCATAGATCCTTCTCCAGGAATCAACAAGGTGGTAAAAAGATGTGGTTTTGCAAGTCCCAAGGGCCTTTCCAGGACTCAAAAGGAGAGAGTTCTTTCCGGGGCAGAGTGGGGAACTCTAATGGAAGATGCCATAGGTTCATAGGTTCATAGGTTCATACTAGGCTATCTGCCCTGGGGCAATTATAAGCCTAGCCCGATTCTGTATGGCTTACGCCACCCCTTGATTTGAGTATACTGTGCCCTTTTTAAGGTTTAGTTTACTGTGCCTCTGTCTAATAGTGACACAGGAGTAATCCCTGGGACAAACCTACGATCCCCCATCCACTTATCGAGATTCTTCTTGAAGAGATTCAGTAAGGTGCTCTGCCTCACATGAACTGGAATTCTATTCCAGAGCGAAGGGAGCCTCTGGGTTATGAACCTGTCCCTACAGCAAGTTCTATTTATTTCTGTGCTGAGGTTCAAGTCCCTCGAGCGTGTGGCTCTAAGGGATTTAGATTTACTGAGGTGGAGCATGTCCATTAATTCTGGATTTGACATAGCTTTGTATGTCAGGCATAGATCGCCTCGAAGTAGGCGGTATGCAACTGAGTAGAGCTGGAGTTTTTTTAACCGAGCAGCATATGGCATCTGTTTGAGACCCTTGATCCTCTTGGTGAGATACTTTTGGGGTCTTTCTAATTGCTGCAGGTGTCGGGTAAGGTACATCCCAAAGGGGCATTGTATTCTATGATGGGCCTGATGAGGGATGAATAAAGGCACGATTACCTCTCTTGATCTAGATGTGAAACCCTTCGTGATAAGGTGGGCTATGTAGAAGGTCTTTCTAACCACTTTGGCAATGTGGTTTTCAAAGGAGAGATTGCTATCAACTTGGGTCCCCAGGTCCCTAATAACTTTCTCTGTACTTAATGGGTTTCCGCCTATGTGGTAATTTGTGGGCACATTGTTTTTGCCAAAGGGTATGACTATACATTTTTTGGCATTTAGCTTTAAACCATAGTGCTGGCACCAGTTATCTGTCTCTGTGAGACCTTTTTGAAGGATGTTTGTGTCAGCTGGAGAGTTGATTATGGCACCCAGTTTGCAGTCGTCCACGAACTTGGTGAGCCATAGTCCTCCCACGTTTGCCTGTACCTCGGAAAAGTATATACCGAACAAGAGTGGTCCCAGGACAGAACCCTGTGGGACGCCACTTGTGACCGGTTTGAGTCTGACATGGCTCCAGCAACTCTCACTCTGTGGGTTCTGTCTTTGAGCCAGTTTGCGACCCATCTTGTGACATAGGGGTTTATATTTAAGCTGGATAGCTTATCTATGATGCCCGAGTGGGGTGTTGTGGCAAATGCCTTTGCAAGGTCCAGATAGGCTGTGTGGACTACCTTCCCTTCATCTATGGCTTTGGTGACTGTTTCAAAGAAGTCAGCTAGGTTCAAAAGGCAGGATCTGCCCTTGACAAAGCCGAACTGGGTAGGATCTAGTGTCTGTAGGTCCCCAATGTCTTTGTTTATAAGCTCCATGATGATCCTCTCCATAGCCTTGCAGACTAAGCTAGTCAGGCTTATGGGGCGATAGTTTCCAGGGTCCGTAGAGGCTCCACCTTTGTGGAGTGGGACCACTGTTGCTGTCACGCCATTCTGTGGGCACATATCCTGTAGTGAGGCTGAGATTGTATAGCTGTTTTATTTGAGGGATTAGTTCCTCTTGCAGTTCATGTAGGACGCAACCTGGGACGCCATCTGGTCCCATGGAAGCAGTGTTTTTTGCTTTGGAGAGGGCAGCCTTCACCTGAGCATCTGAGATGTTTGGGAGGCAGCCCTCTGCCGGGATAGATACTTGCTCTTTTGGGGGGGTGGCTGTGGATGTTTGCACTGAACCTGTCTGCCAGGATATTGGCGATGTCTGTGGGTTCAGTGTACTTTTTGTCGTTTAGAATCAACTCAGAACAAGTCTGGGAGTTGCATCCCAGGTTTCTAACATAACTGAAAAAGCCTTATAATTGTCTGTGGTGTCCTGTGCAATTTTTCTCTCGAATCTGGCCTTGGAGGATTTCATGAGGGATCGTAATTTTTTGCTAGTACTGATCAGAGATGCCTTCCCTATTAGGGATTTTACTCTATCATGTAGTAGCTTCCTCCTTCTGTTGTACAGTTTATTTATGGCAGGGGTCCACCAGACTGGACGCCTGCCTTTGGATAATTGGGTCTTGGTTTTGTTTGGGATAGCATGATCCATGCATTCCTGGAGATGTCCGTAGAATGCATTTATATAGGATTCTGCAGTTTGGGCTGTAGTTTCCACTGGCCCTGGGGCCTCGAAGGATTCCACTTCAGTTTTGAGAAGTGAGAAGTTCACTTTTGAGAAGTTTTTCACTGTGGTTTTCTGGGCTGGGGGTGGGGTCAGGATGTGGACATCCAGTGAAATTAATTTATGGTCTGATTTTACCAATGAGGGATATACTTCTGGTGTGGAGCATAGAGTCCCCATGTTGGTAATGATCAGGTCTAGTATGTTGTCCCCTCTTGTGGGAGTGGTGACTAGTTGTTCCATAGCATTTGAGTTTATAATTTCCAGGAATCTTTGGGCTAAGGTGCTGGGGCTTGAGTAGTGCTCCCAGTCAATGTTTGGGTAGTTGAAGTCACCCAATATAATGGTGTTCGGAGAGATCTTCATGTTCTCCAATGTTTTCAGGAAAGCCGAATGGGATTCCTGACTTTGAGAGGGTGGTCTGTAGGATGCTATAAACTGAAAAGCAGTCTTGCCCACTGTTAGTTGCACATGGATGGTCTCCGATACCCGTGCAATGCCACTAACCTTGAGGTGTGGATATCCTTGATAAATATGGAAACTCCCCCTCCTTTTGTGGTTCAGTCCGGGTTTTGGGGCCTAAAAGCATGATATGAGGTATAGCCTGGTAGTGCTGGGGTGCTCTCTGGAGCCTTGAACCAGGTTTCTGTCACTGCACAGATATCGATGTTCTCCATACTGAGGAGAGCTTTGAGTGCATGCATCTTGAGGTTAAGACTTCTGGCGTTTAGCAGCATTACCCTTAGTTTCTTGTTCCTTGTGCTGTCTATGGGGGTGGGTTTGACTTTTGAGCCTTGCCTAAAAAAGGCACTATGCGGGTGGTAAGAGCCTTTGCCAATATCTGAAAGCCCAGTGGTGACAGGTGCAAGCCATCCCTAGCGAAGCAACGTGGCTTGTCGAGCATGTCATCCCAGGCTGACAGACACTGGATCCCCTTTGAATGACACCAAAATTTTAGCCATTTGTTAAAATCAATCATTTTGTCTTTGTACTGTGGCATCATTCTAGGTGAGGGTAAGATGCTGCTCAAGGTCAGAGTCATACCAGCCTGGGCTACATGATCAGAGAGCTCCTCTATGTCTCTTTTCATGTAGTCCAGGGAGGTACGTCTCAGGTCATTCACACCAGCATGTTCAATGACTGAGTCATATTTGTATTTGCTTTGGAGTGACCTGAGTGCTTGCGTTATGTGTCGGATCCTAGCACCCGACAGGCAGCTCACCGTGACCTTCTCTTTATTCAGCCTGGTGAGTGGGATGTCAGTGTGTCTGACAATAGAGTCACCTATAACAAGAGTATCAGGTGTGTTATTCAGCCTTAAGGGCTGTGGCTGCTTGGCACACTGACTTTGTGGGTTATGTGTTGTGTGTGTTTTGTTTTGAGGTAGCGTTTGCTTGCATGTCTGCTTTGGAGGTCTCTGTTGCTTAGGTAGATTTTTATTTAGAGCCTCCGGGTATGTTTTAGTGTATTTATGTGTTTGGTTCGCTGATGTGGTGGGACTATGTGATACTGGAATTGTGTTGTGTGAGGTTACCTTCTCCTCCTGACTGGTTACACCAGTTTTGAGATGAGAGAGCTCAGCCTCCAGTTTGGCTAAATAGTTGCATCTCTCACATATATTTGAACCTGTGTGGAGGAGGAGAGGGTTGTCTGTGTACATGAGACAGTTGTAACATTGCCTCAAAATTCCCAGATTCACCAGCTGGACTGGAGAGGAAACCATTGACTGACCTTTGGACATGCTAGAGTAATAGGGAAACTGAATTTAAGATGGACCAATAGAGGACAGGGTAATCGTAGAGAGTATAAGAGTAAGTAGTGCTTATGGTTTAATAGTGCTAACTTGTAGGATTACTTAACTGGACCAGTGAAGGGCCTTAGAATGAGAATATAGTGTTTAAATTGAGAGATAGAGCAGTTCTAAGGGAAAAAGTGAAGAGCAGACTTTGTGGAGCCAGGAATAGTTTAAACCCAATTAGGCGGTGCTGCCCGTTGTTGCGCTATGCTCATAAATGCGCAAAACCGCGCAAAAGAGGGTTTTAAGAGAGGAAGATAAAGGAGTTTTTGAATTGACCCAAAATGGCCAATAAAACTACAGTTTCAAGTCAGTAACCACTCCCACAGGGGCAGGCAGGCTGCTCAATGTTTTTCACTGCTACTGATCAACAGAGAGACTTTCCTTTAGCCCAAGCAAAAAATGCCCTCACAGAAACTTACAAACAGTTCAAGAACAGCAAGCCTGTAACTGAACTTTTTTAAATCTCAGAAAAGTGGGAAAAAAAGCAAGATTTTTTTTGTTTTTTTGTTTTTTTCAGAGATAGCAGAGGTTTACAAGTATCAACAAGTTATAACAGTGCAGTAAATGACCCCACACAAGAGTGCTAGGCCAAAGACAGATAAAATGCAAGGTTTGAGAAAAAAACGATTTTAAAAATAAGTGCAAACAAGAAATTCAGTAAACAGCTCTAGGTTGTGCTCTAAATACAGTTACTAATGCAGAAATCAAATTTAACAAGCCAGAAAATGCTCAAAATAGGCGGCTATGCAGAAAAACTTAGCAAATAAACAGAGGAAAAATACTTAAAGTCTCAAAAGTGGCTCCTTTCTTCTCTCAGCATTTTCTCCTCTTGGTGGGTGTTTCACCAACAGCCAACAAGCCTGAAAAGACGCCAAAACCATGAGGCAACCAGGTTTTAAGAGAGGAAGATGAAGGAGTTTTGGAATTGACCCAAAATGGCCAATAAAACTACAGTTTCAAGTCAGTAACCACTCCCACAGGGGCAGGCAGGCTGCTCAATGTTTTTCACTGCCACTGATCAACAGAGAGACTTTCCTTTAGCCCAAGCAAAAAATGGCCTCACAGAAACTTACATGCTCATGGCAGGGGTGGCCCACAGAACCAGGGCTTCAGAGATGCCTACTCTGAAAAACACTACCAGTGCTCCTGAAGTGTTGCCAGACTGTTGTACTCTGGATGCTGTCGGGGGTGCTTAACTCTGCACCCAGAAACCTGGACATCCATCACAAAAGACACTTGGGTGTAGAAAATTATATCTAGAGGTTATTTCATACTATTTTGCCAAATTCCTTCAGCAAAACTGAAAAACATCCCCGATGTTCCACTCAATCAGAGGGAAGTAGCAGCCTTCATAATAATAAATCTGCTAGAAAAAAAGTCATCCAAAAAGCTCCCCCAGACCAGCAGGTATCTGGAATTTACTTAAGATATTTTTAGTGACTGAGAAGATAGGGGACTTAAGACCAATTCTGGATCTCAGCCAACTAAACTGGTATGTGAAATACTCAGAACTCCAGATGGTAAAGGTTCAGTCCAATTTGCCTCTACTGCGAAAGGACGACTGGATGTGCTGCATAGATCTTCAGGATACATGCTATCATATCATATGAACAAGCTGTCAAGAAGATACCTGTGCTTCTGTCTGGGAACAAGTCATTACCAGTTTAGAGCACTGCCCTTTGGCCTCACCACAGCCCCCAGGGTGTTCACCAAATGCATGCCAGTGGTAGCAGCTCACCTGAGACTGTTGGGATTTCATGTCTTTCCATATCTAGATGACTAGCTCCTGACTGTCCCATCCAGGCATATGCTGATTCAAGCAAGAGATTACATGCTGCAGTTATGTCATCATCTGGGCATCTTGGCCAGTTACACCAAGTCACAACTTACGTCTAACTCTGGAGTCCTAGACATGACCAACCAGATATCTTCTCTTCCTCTAACAAAAGTTCACACTCTCAGGTTACAGGTCATGAAAGTGATCTGCCATTCTTACCCTACAGCAAGGCTAGTCCTCCAAGCCATAGGATTGATGGGAGCAGAGATAACTCTAGATGTTCTTCGTGTTTCACTGTTCAGTCATTACAATTGGGTTATCCTGCTGGAAGGCTACCCTCAGTCGGCCTGAATTCCAAAGTCTAGGTCAGGCGTCGGTTGCTGTCGCCTCCTCCCTGATGTCAGTGCGCCAGGGGTATAAAAGATGCAGCCAATGCCATTTTCTTCAGTCTTTCTTGCTGCACGGTGCACAAAGCAAAAGCAGTTCTCAAGTGCTGGTCGGCCGACTCCTGAGATTTTTGTGTTCGAATTTCAGATCTGAAGTCTTCACTAAATGCTAAGTACTCCGTTGGGGAAACTTTTTTCTTGTTCAGACTGATGTCAGAAAAAGTTAATAATTGTATTTCTTGTGGGAAGCAAATACCTCATAAGGATTTTTATTCTTACTGTATTCCTTGTCTAGGCCCTGACCACGACATTGCTAGTTGTCAGTTTTGTGCTCGATTTAACCAACGCACTATTAAGCATTGGTACAATTTTGCATTTCACTATTTTGGCAGACAGATTTAACTATACAATGTCGTCGGATAGCCATCCGACTACTGGAATTCACAAGAAATGCAAAGAAAAGGGCAGGCATCCGAGGTCCAAAACCAACGACGAGACTTCTTCTAAGCCAGTCGCCTGTTTGCCGGTTCTCAGTGAGGTTTTTCGCAGCCCCTGACGACCATTACCTTAGACTCGCAGGCCGCTACCGACACCCACGTGGAGTCAACCAGGCTGCTGGAAACTCAAGGTGTTGGACCTTCGGAAACTATTCCCTCAGATGGGTCCAGAGCCGCTGAGCAGGCATCGGCTTCTGAGGGTGTTTTCAGACCTACTCAGTTATATGTTAAAACGACTTCAGCTTCAAAGGCAAAGACTAAAACACCTTTAAAGACAAAGAAACAAGTACAACAGCCTCATGGACAGGCCTCCATGCCTAAAAAACAGATGTTCAAAACGGCCGAAGACCTAATTACTTTGATCAGGGGTTCCCATCCCCCTCCTGATAAGAGGCCTAGGCAAGAGACAGAATATGAATCTTCAGATCAGGTTTCTATTTCATCTGATTCCTCTTCTGATCAGGAATACTCTCTTCCTCCCTATGAGGATTCTGATGCTGAAGAATCTATCCCTTCAGCCTCTCCTCCTGAGGATTATTCTTTTGGGGAAACTTTACATACCATGAGGGAGCATTTCCACTGGGAGAGCCAAGATTATTCAGAATCTAAGAAAGGGCTCAGAGACTTCCTTTTACTACCACAACACAGACCCCTAGGTATTCCACCTATGTTAGACATTGTAGATGATATATTTTCAGAGTCCAGTCTGACCCCTGACTCCTTACCTCCAGCTCCTGTTAAGCTGGACAGGTACTACAGGGTTCCTGACTCTTATAAATTCTTTTTCAAAAACCCTGCTGCTGACCCAGAAACTATCTCTCAGGGTCCCAAAGGGGTCAAGGCTTTCACTGCAAAAAAACCTACTCCCTCTGACAGGGATTCTAGGGCACTGGACAGATGGGGAAAAAAGATTTACACTTCTGCTACCTTGGCTATAAGGGCTTTAAATTGTCAGTTTCATATGCTCAAATATCAGCAATATATTATGTCACTCCTTAAACAGAAAATGTTGATAAATTCTGAATGTGCAGAAAACAAAGAAATGCAGGATTCATTGCATGCAGCTGATCAAGTTGGAAAGCATACTTTGCAATGTGGTTTTGATTCTCTGGAGGCCTCCTGCAGGGCCACAGTTATGGGTTCTGTCATTAGGAGGCATGCTTGGCTAAAGGAACAAAATCTACCTGATCATTTTAAAGCAAAATTATTAGATGCTCCATTACAGCATGATGCTTTGTTTGGTGGTAAAGCAGAAGAGGTGTTAAATAAAATGGAGGACAAAGCTAAATCTATGCAATCAAGGATTTCTTACAGGTACATCCACCAAGATTTAGCAGACACTGGCCTACTAAGCATTGGTCCTTTCCAGTGTTAGACAGGCCACAAAGGGACAGATACAGAGGAATACAAATATATCCTTATTTAGACTGCCTCATTCAAGCAGAGAGCAAGGACATTCTTCTACAGCATCTGGCGTTTGTAAAGAGATTACTACCATGCCTAGGGTAAACAGTCAACGAACAGAAATCAAAACTAGTACCCTCTCAAGAGATAATATTCCTGGGTGCAAGCTTAAATACAACTGCCCAGATGGCTTATCTCATGCCAGACAAACAAAGGCAACTGACTACCTATTTCAAACTGTTGGCAACAAAGGCCCAGTTATCTGCAAGAAAAATTCTGCAGGCTTTGTGCTTCATGGCATCCTGCATTCTACTAATTCCCTATGCCAGACTGCATATGAGGAAACTTCAGTGGTACCTAAAAAGTGTTTGGACTCAACATTGCCACAGCCTGGAAACAATAGTTACTCTCATTCCCTGCCTGCAACAGGAGTTTCAATGGTGGGCGAAGGCCTGTCACCAGAACAAAGGACAGCCATTCACTCTACCCCCAGCCGAACAGACATTAACAATGGATACATCGGATTATGCCTGGGGAGCCCACATGGCAGGAAGATGTATTCAAGGCACATGGTCTGCAAACCAAATGCATCTGCATATCAGTCAAAAAGAGATGCTAGCTGTTCAAAATGCCCTGACAGCCTTCAAGGACCTACTTCATCTGGGACAACTACTGATAAAGACAGACAATACCACCGTCATGTGGTATATAAACAAGCAGGGAGGCACTCATTCTTACCCCCTTTGCAGACTAGCCATGACTTTGTGGGACACAGCATTGACTTACCAAGTACATCTGCAGGCACAAGTCCTGCCAGGAAAAATAAATACTCTGGCAGATGAACTAAGAAGAAACCTCATGGATCCCCACGAGTGGAAATTGGATCCACAAGTCTTCAGCATGGTAACAAGGAAATGGGGATGCCCGGACATAGATCTATTTGCCTCACCTCATAACTGCCAATTAAACAGATTCTGCACAAGGACTTATCACAGACAAGCATGGAAAGTGGATGCCCTATCTTTCAGCTGGGAAAACTTAACAGTATATGCCTTTCCTCCTCTGCCTCTCCTCCCCAAGGTACTCCTAAAGGTCAGACATGAGAAGCCAAAAATGATACTGATTGCCCCAGACTGGCCATGCCAGTACTAGTATCCAATCCTAAGGAACTTGTCTCAAAGCCCAGCCTGGACCTTACCTCAAGTGCCTCATCTACTGTCCCAGCAGAACAATCAGATCCTGCACAGCCAACTCAAGACCTTAAATCTGGCAGCATGGTGGATAATGTAGTCATACAAAATACACCTCTCACTAAAGCGGTGATGGATGTCATTTTGGAGGCCAGGAGGCCTAGTACTAGAAAATCCTGTGCTGGAAAATGGAAGAGATTCTGTGCTTGGAACCAGGCACAAGGAATTGACAAAGCTGTACCAAATATTCCTCAGATTTTGCAATACTTGACTGAGATGTTGGACAAAGGCCTATCCTTTTCATCTATAAAAATTCATGCTCATTACAATACAGAACCACCAATCTTTTCTCATCCTTTATTAAGGCAGCACCTCAGAGGGGCCAAAAATGTAAGGCCTCTAAGGAGATCACCAATATCTGCATGCGATCTCAATTATGTCTTGGAAAAACTCACCCTGCCTCCTTTTGAGCCAGCCGCTACTGCTGATATAAAGTTTTTATCTTGGAAAACAGCTCTGCTCTTAACAATAACTTCTGCAAAACGAGTCTCAGAGCTACAGGCACTCATGGCTGTGGAACCTTTTATCATTTTTTATCCAGACAGGGTTTCTCTGAGGACAAACCTGACATTTATGCCTAAGGTAGTGTCCAGTGTGGCCCTTAACCAAACTATTCATCTGCCTACCATTTATCCAATCCACAGAATAAGGGGGAGAGAATTCTGCATTATTTGGACATACACAGACAGCTACGCTTCTATTTGAACAGAACCAAAGCTTTCAGAAAGAGAGAGCAACTAGTGGCATATGCTGCAGGATCACAAGGAAAGGCTATCTCAAAGCAGACTATTTCAAAGTGGATAGGCCACTGCATTCGTTTCTGCTATTCACAACATGGCAAGCCAATACCTAAGGGCATTAGGCCACATTCAACCAGGGCAGCAGCCACTTCAGCAACCTTCCTCAGGGGAGTACCAACCAAAGACATTTTAGAGGCTGCTACTTGGAGTTCAGTGCGCACCTTCACAAAGCACTAACACTTACCACTCTACTCTAAATCCAGGGCAGGCTTTGCTACTGCAGTTCTGCAGGGCCTAATAGCCACTGCTAATGCTATTTAGCTCCAGCCTCCCAACCTTAGCTTTGGGATTCATCCCAATTGTAATGACTGCAACAGTGAAACATGAAGAACATAGTACAGTTGTGTACACTTACCATAAATGTAGATGTTCGCGTGTATTCACTGTAGCAGTCCAGGTTACCCACCCGCCATCCCCCATTTCTTTGCTGGAACTTATCTGTACTTCTCTATTCTATACAACCTATGTGGTGTATTTGCTGGTAGCTGAAGGCAAAATATATACTTTGGTGCATGTATGTTTTATTGACATATTTTTAGCCAACCATATTGGGGGCACCTGACATCTGGGGCAAGAAAAACTGAAGAAAATGTTGTTGGCTGTATCTTTTATACCCCTGGTGCACTGACGTCAGGGAGGAGGAGACAGCAACCGACGCCGGACCTAGACTTTAGAATTCAGGCCAACTGAGGGTAGCCTGCCAGCAGGATAACCCAGTTGTAATGACTGCAACAGTGAATACACTCGAACATCTACATTTATGGTAAGTGTACACAACTGTACTTTCCATCACCCATATTTTGCATGAGTTCTGCAGTGGACTCTTTCACCACAGTGGTCTATTCTTCAACATCCTTTAAGCACTCCAGTCAAGATTTCCAAAGTTTGAAAGGAATATCCTGTTTGGTGGATTCATTTAGAAATAGTTTTTCAAGGTCACCCCTTTGTTTTCCCACTGCCAGTAGCCACAGTCATGATGGATGCCTCCCAAATTGGGTGGGGGTGGGGGGCATTTCTTGGGAAGGACAGTCCAAGGTGCATGAACCTCTGAAGAGGCCAATTTGCACAGGAGTGTCCTGGAAATCAGAGCAGTCTTGTTAGCACTGAAGACTTTTCAAGATGTTCTTCTATCAGGGATAATTACAGTGCAAACAGACAACATGTCAGTAGTCTGCTATATCAACAAACAGGGGGGAACCAGATCTTACCCATTATGGTTGAGAGGCAATGAGAGTATGGCGATGAGTGATCACTTCTGGTTGCTTTCTTATGGCAACACACATACTGGGGAAAACCAGCGTGTTTGCAGACAGACTAAGCAGGTCCATTCTGATGCCTCACGACTGATCTGTCACTCAAAGAGTGGCATGAAAGATGTTTTGTTGATGGGGCCAGCCATGCTGCGATGTTTTTGCTTCTCCCCTCAACAACAAGTGCAGTAGGTTCTTTTCCCTGATTGCTGCACAATGGGAGTCCCTGAGAGCTGCTCTAGTCCATGATTGACCTTGTGGTCTGTTTCACACTTACCCTATTACATCTCATCCCCAAATTTCTACAGAAAGGATCCAGGTTGAAGAGCAGAGTCATCCTCATTACTTCTTTTTGACCTCGTCAGGTATGATTCCCCTTCCTCTGGCCTCATTTTCTGTATCCACCTTGGATATTAGATCGATGTTCAGACCTTTTATGTCATCCAGAAGGGATGAAACACCCAGACATCAACAGCCTCAAGTTGGCTGCATGATTTCTGCAGTTCCAGTGATAGCTGGACAGTCTAGGCTTTCCTCTCCAGTTCAGCATACTATTTTATCCCTCAGAAGCTTTCCACTAGGAAAAGTTATAAAAGTAAATGGATACGATTTTCAGTTTGGGCCCTTCAGAGACACGTGGACCCTTTCTCTACCCCTGTCTCAGCAGTTCTCAACTTTTTTTGCTTCTACTTTTAATAACTGGGCAAGTTATTCTACTATTAAAGTTAATTTAGTAGCCATTTCAGATTTTCACTCAGATGAGAATTATTCTTCATTGGCTTCTTTGAAATTGTGCAAGGCCTTCCTTAAGGCTATCTTTTTACTCAGGCCCCCAGATAAAGATCCTACCTCCCTTTGGGATTTGACTATTTTGTTACAAGTTCTTACCCAACCTCCATTTGAGCCTTTAGCTAAGCTTGACCTTTGGTTCTTCTTCTGGAAAACAGTTTTTCTGGTTGCTATCACGTTGGCTGGATGAGTGCCAATTCCAAGGCCTATCCACAAGACCTCCATACTTGACCTTCAAGTAAGGATATGGTTTCATTATGCACAAACTCATATTTTTTTTTTACCTAAGGAGACTTCTGAATCCAACATTAAATCTGGTTATCAATTTACCTGTGTTCTTTCCAAAATTCTCAAACAAAGGAGAATACGTGCTGCATCTTTTGGATGTACACTGGCAGCTTAGATTTTATCTGCACAGAATCCAAGATTTCAGGAAAACTTATCAATTATTTGTATCCTTCTCCAAGAACAACTTGGGTAAAGCAGTGTTTAAAATGATCCTTGCTAAGTGGTTGACTGATTCTATATCCTTTGTTTATAAAGAAAGAGGTTTATCTTCACCTAAGCTCCTCAAAGCACATTCCATGAGGTCCTTAACCACTTCATCTGTTTTTTGGTCAAGAGTGATAATAGATATTTGTGAAGCTGCCACTTGATCCAGTGCTCATACTTTTAATGCTCAATACAAGTCAGACATACTGTCCAGAGATAGGGGAGCATTTGATTCCATTGTACTCCGAAATATCCTTCCATGAGTATGACCCGAGGTTTGTCTAGCTGAGGACTCTATCACATCAGTTGAGGAATTAAAGAAAATAACATCAAATACAAAAGTTATGTACTTACCGTAACAATGCATCTGTTTTGTTCATTTTCATTCTTTCCCAACTACTCACCCTCCAACCCCCTTCACTCTCTTCCTAGTGAGGCCTAAGGGATGACACTTTGGGTACCTACCTGTTTCCTGTTTGGGCTGCAGCCTTTCTGTATGCCTTTATCTTGCCTTTTCATAATGATATGGTGTCACGTATGTTAGTGTTGGGGCAGCAAACTCGATCTGAGGTATGCCAGGATGGTGGGGTATTATGAGTAAAGGGAGAGCTTGAGAGCTGAATCTGTGAGTCTAGCAAAAATTACCAAGTTGGATCTGAGGTCAGATCTGAGAACCATCAGTTGAGGAAGAATGAAAATAGATGGCAGATGCATTTTATGGTGAGTGCATAACTTTTGTTTTTGTCTGCAGTTTCTTCTTGTGAGAAAAAAATCTTCTTTACATAATTTATTTCCTTCAATTGTACATGTCACTACTCATTGTCGCAGTATGTATGACGCAGTTGATATATCTTCCAGGGTTATGGCCACTGGTACTGTTTTAAGTAGGTTTTTCTGGCTGTGTTCTCAGAAACTCCCTGATGATGTTAAAATGAGATGTTAAATTCTCATGTGGATAGAGATGTAGTCTTTCAGCCCTAGCTATGGAGGTGATCAAAAATTGTGCTAAAAGGGATAAGTTGATTCATGGCATCGCTAAGATTTTCAGCCCTTCTTTTCCAAATTTTCAAAGCAATTTTCTAACCTCTCATACAATTTTCACAAAAAAACAAAATAAACAGTTTCAACAAAATGCAGGTAAACAGCCATTTAAGAAGAAATGACAAGGGGATTCTAAAAGGATTCTGGAACCTCCCAAAACCAAGGACATCAAAAAGTTAAAATAAGTATTGCATAGGTTCATAGGTAGGTACTAGGCTATTGGCCCAAGGGCCTACGTAAGCCTAGCCAGCAAGGTTCCCTGGCTTATGCCACCCAAGAAAGTTATTTTCCTGTGCCACTGTCGAGCAGAGACACAGAAGTGATCCCCGGGGTGTATTTCCTATTTCCCATCCAGTCATCAAGGTTTTTCTTGAAGAGTGCTAATGAAGAACTTTGCTTGACATAGGTGGGTAGCCTGTTCCAGAGTATGGGAAGTCTCTGGGACAGGAATCTATCCCTCCAGCTTGTCCTGTTTATTGTGGTGACAAGGTTTAGGTCCCTAGAGTGTGTAGCTCAGAGTTATTGGGATTTCTTTAGGTGTAGCATGTCCAAAAGCTCTGGGTTTGACATAGCTTTATAAGTTAGGCAGAGATCGCCTCGGAGTAGGCGATATGCTACAGAGTAAAGCTGGAGTTTTTTGAGGCGGTCAGTGTAGGGCATTTGTTTGAGGCCGGTAATCCTCTTTGTGAGGTACTTCTGTGGCCTTTCCAGCTGCTGCAGATGTCTTGTGAGGTACATTCCAAAAGGAGCGTTGTACTCTATAATAGGTCTAATGAGTGTCGAGTAGAGGGGAACAATGACCTCTTTTTTCATGAATGAGAACCCTTTTATGATGAGGTGTGCCACGTAGAATGACTTCCTGACTACTGTGGTGATGTGACTATCAAAGGAGAGACTACTGTCCACCTGAGTCTCAAGGTCTCTTATCACACATTCGGTGTTAAGTAGATTGCTGCCTATGTGGTAGTTCATGGGTATAGAGTTTTTACCAAAGGGGATGACACTGCCCTTTTTGGCATTGAGCTTGAGGCCATGGCTCTGACACCAGGCATCTATCTCAGCGAGGCCCTTCTGTAGGATGTCCACATCATTTGGGGACTTGACTATGGCTCCTAGTTTGCAGTCATCTGCGAACTTCATTAGCCAGAGGCCTTCTGTGTTAGCCTGTACTTCAGAGAAGTAGATACCAAACAAGAGAGGCCCCAGGATGGAACCCTGTGGTACTCCACTTGTCACTGCTTTGAGGTCAGATTTGGAGTCTGCAACTTTTACAGTGTGGGTTCTGTCAGTGAGCCAGTTGGCAACCCATCTTGTGACATAGGGATTTATACCTAGTTTAGTGAGTTTTGCTATAATTCCAGAATGGGGGATGGTGCCGAAAGCCTTGGCGAGGTCAAGACAGGCTGTGTGAACCACCTTACCTTCATCTACAGCTTTGGTGACTGCCTCAAAGAAGTCGATCAGGTTCAGGAGGCATGATCTGCCTTTCACAAACCCGAACTGGGTGGGATCCAGAGTTTGGAGGTTAGCAATATCTTTGTTTATGAGTTCCATGATGATACGTTCCATGGCCTTGCAGACCAGGCTTGTCAGACTAATAGGTCGATAGTTCCCGGGATCAGTGGTGGCTCCCCATTTGTGGAGTGGGATAACTGTTGCTGTCCACCATTCAGTGGGCACAAAGCCTGATGTGAGGCTATTATTGAACATGGTGCTTAAGTGGGGAGCCAGTTCATTCTGAAGTTCGTGTAAAATGCAGCCTGGGATGTTGTCCGGTCCCATGGATGCTGTGATTTTAGCTTTAGAGAGTGCAGCTTTTACCTGTGTATTTGTGATTACAGGGACTCTGCATTCGTCCTGTGTAGATATGGGCTCATTTATTTAAGGGACCTTGCCCCACCACCCCACACTGGCAGCCCCATTTCTGTTTCAGAAAGTCTGAATATCTGCTTACCCTTTGGCAACAGATAGTTTCAGACAAATGGGTTTGGAAGATCATTCATTGAAGTTACAGATGGCAGGGAGAGTAAATTCTTCCTTTCCTTGGGGTAACTCCTCATCATCTAGACCAGACCAAACACTTTTATTTCCACTGGTCTTTTATCGTATGCTGTCCTGGGGAGTGATAGAACCAGTTTCTCTTTCTCAGGTGGGGAAAGGTTTTTATTCAAGGATGTTTTAGTGCCAAAGAAAGAAAATGCTTGAAGATACGTTCTGGATCTTTTTTCCTAAACCTGTTTGTGCCCATATTCAAAATTATGTCACTTCATAACCTGTTACCGCTTCTTCATTTAAGTTTCCTGGTATCATTAGATTTAAAAGATGCTTATTGTCACATCCATATTCATCTAGACTTGAGGCATTTCTTAAGGTTTTGTGTGTCTAGATCACATTATCAGTTCTCTGTCTTACCCTTTGGACTATCATCTGCACCAAGAGTGTTCACAAAGTGTCTGTCTCCAGTTATAGCTCATTGCAGGCTACAGGGTATCTACATTTTTCCATGTTTTGACGAATTCTTTATCTTTGCAGAGCCTTTTTTTCAAAGTGTCAGGAATCTATCACTTGGGTGAAAGATCTCTTACACAAGCTGAGATTCCATGAGAAAATTCAAAAGTGTGTTATGACTCTATCACACTGGAATGTGTTTTTTGGGTGTCAGCTAGACAGCTTAGTTCAAAGAGCATTTCTTCCACATGATAAAATACATCTGTATCCATATGCATTTCTAAGGTTTTCCACTCAGACTTTGGTCACTGCAAGGGAATACCTCTGGATTTTGTGTCTGATGGCACCTATGATTCACATGATACCCCTGACAAGACTCCACATGAGAAAAATACAATGGTATCTGAAGTCTGTTTGGTCCCAGCACCAGCAGTCTTTGTCTTTTGAAATCCCAGTGCTAGGTTTTGTCATCAGAGAAGTCAGTTGATGTAGGCAGCAAATATTCTTAACTGTGGTTTCCCCCTTCTGTCTTCCTGTTCTAAAGCAGCCAGCCACCACATATGCCTCAGACTTTGCTTGGGGAACAGTTTTTGGAGGAGTAAAAGTGCAGTGTATGTGGGGGACATGAAGGGCAAATGCAAGCACATAAATATAAAAGAAATGCTTGTCTTGCTCGTGATAATCAACTCTCTGAATCATGTTCGGTCCCTGGGAACCTCTTCAAGTTGTTGCAGTCAATATAACAGTCTTGTGGTACATCGACAAGCAAGGGAGGCACCAGGTCATACTCCCTTTGCAAACTAGCCATGCTATCTTGGAATATAGATTCACAGCGCATTCTCACTCTGTAAGCATCCTACATTCCATCAGAGTAAAATTGTGTGGCAGGCAAGCTGAGCAGGACTGTGGCAGACTTTCATAAATGAAAACTTCATCAGGGTTTTCCAGGATTGACTCATCTGTAGGGAGTTCCTCAAGTAGAAGTATTTACCTCCTTACTGAACAATCAGCTGGAAATATTCTGCTCTAGGACTCCATGCAAGAAGGCCTGGAAAACAGATGCCTTTTCTTTTCCTTGGACAGGAATGTTTCTTTATCCTTTTCCACCATTTCCATGGTAGTTCAAAAAATTCTGAATGAATCCTCAAAGATCATTGTGGTTTTCCCTTCTTTTGAAAATGGCCAGGGGCAATAACCTCAAGTTTCCTCACAGACTTAATCTGCTCTTACAAGAACAGGGGTTTTTGATATACCCACAATCCCAATCAACTTCACTTGACTGCCTGGATGATAGGGTCTTAATTCCCTTTAGACACCTGTTTACTGAGGATGTGCAGGAGATAATAATGGAGACAAGAAAGCCTGCTATTATAAAATAATATATTAGTGAATGGAAAAGGTTTTCCAGTTGGTGCCAACAAGATAACCAACACCCATTCAGGACTAGTTGGTGTCTGGTTTTACAATATTTGTTTAAGCCACTATCCCATGGTCTTTCTTAACCCTTCATCAGGGTTCTTTTATCAGCCATTTCAGCATGCCTGTCCATGGATTCTCCTCTTTCAATGCATTCTCATGTCAAAATGTTTTTGAAAGGGTTGTGCATAAGAAACCCTCAAGAAAACGTGTGACACCTCCTTTGGGTCTTAATTTTCTGCTGGAGAGGCTAATACTTGGTCCATTTGAACCAGCTAACCTGGCCAACTTGAGACTATTGACATGAAAAACAGTTTTACTGATTGCTCAAACTCTGCAAGAAGGGTATGTGAGTGGCAAGGTCTGAGTAAGTCAACACTGTCTAATTTTTTCACACTGTTCTTTGAGAACTAATTCTTCATTTATGACTAAAGTGATATTCAAGTTTACTTTAAGCCAAACTATCCATTAACCCATTCTCTTTCCTGAACCTACAATGAGGGAGAAAATATACTTCATACCTTGGATATCTGCAGAAAACTCAGGTACTATCTTGACAGAATTAAATCTTTCAAATCTTCATATTAATTGTTCATTTCTTGTGACGGTAAGAAGAAGGGACAACCTGCAAAACAGACCATTTCCAAATAGTTGTCTAAGGCTATTAATGTGTGTTGTATTCACCACACAACAAAACTATTCCAGGCAGGAATGAGGCCCACTCTACCAGGGCATTGTCTTCAACTTTGGCTTTTTGAAAAGGATTGGATTCTGGAAGTATTCTAGAAGCTGCAACTTGGTCCTCTGTACATACTTTTACAAAGCACTATAAGCTTGATTTCTTCTCTAGGTCCAGATCAAGCTTTGCTAGGATCATTCCCCAGGAGTACTGGCTCTCCTCCTTCCACCTCCCAATTGTAGTAAGCTAGAGTAATCTATCCATATAGCTAAGGCTACTGCAGCAGTGATCAATATGAAGAACACAGTGCAGCAGTGTAAGTAAACTTACCATAACAGTAGATGTTTGAATGATCACTGCTGCAATAGCTCTTCCCATCCTCCACCCCTTCTTATTTGTCAGTGTGTTGTTTAAGCCAGGGTATAGACATTTAGTTTTTGTTGTACTTAGCACTGTCCATTCAGGGCTCAGCCTCCCTCTCTCTGTTGACATGAAAGCTGTGTAGGGCTTGGCAGCAAATCTGTTGTTTTAGTCAGCTTAGCTTGAGCTGACTGATGGTTTGGGTACATTGAAGGTGCCTTGAAGCTTTGAAAATTGCCCGGCTGTTATACCCTGTGCAGGATGTAACCCATATAGCTATGGCTGCTGCAGTAATGATCATTCAGATATCTACTGTTATGGTAAGTTTACCTACATAACAGTATTTTCTGGTGATGTTCTTTTTGCAGATATGCAAGTGGTCAATTAGAGCAGGATCCAAGAATGCCTTGTATGTCAGGCCTAAATCACCTCTCATCAGTCAGTAGAGATAAGGCTTTGTGGCAATCTGTATAGGACGTTATGTTTATACCTTGTATTCTTTTTAGAAGGAATCTGTGTGGCTGTTCCAGTTGTTGCATGTGCCTGGTCAGGTGCATACTGAAGGGGGCGTTATACTCAATGATGGGTCTAAAAATGACTGCATATAGTAGCACAATGACTTCCCCTGGAGGCAGATGACATGCCCTTACTTGTAATTTGAGTGACATAAAATGACTTTCTTACAGCCTTAAGACACGTGTTGGGCAAAAGCCATGTTACTATCTCAGCATCCCTAAACCCCTGACTATGATGTCTAATTTTAGGAGCGTTTTATCAATGAGATAGTTTCTCTGGGTGGCTGACTTCCCAAAAGGTATAATTATGCATTTTTTGCATTGAGTTTTAAGCAGTGGCTTTTGTACCAGTCATTTGCCTGAGTTAGACCTTCCTGTAAGATGTTACATCTTGTGGGGTTTCTATGATTGCTCCTACCTTGCAGTCATCTGCAAACTTGGTAAGCTAGAGGCCCTTGACACTGGCCTTGATTTTTGAAAAAATGGATGCCAAAAAGGAACTGGTCCAGCACAAAACCCTTTGGAACTCCACCAGTGACCTGTATCTTTGTGGAGTTGGTCTCTCAAATTCTAACTTCCTGAGTCCTGTTTGTGAGCCAGCTGACAATCCAGTGAGTTACATAGGGGATTATACCCAATTCTGTGAGTTTGTTTACAATGCCCGAGTGGCATATTGTATCAAATGCCTTAACTAGGTCACGGTAGGCAGTATGCACCATTTTGTGATTTTCCATTGCCTTGGTGACCTTCTCAAAGAAGTCAACCAGGTTCATTATGCATGATATGCCTTTGCTGAAACCAAACTGGGTTGGGTCCAGTATCCAAAGGTTTTTTGTGTAATTTTTAATCATTTCCATGGCTGTGCATATAAAACTAGTCAGACTATTGGGTCTGGAGTTCCCGGCATCCGTTGATGGTCTTTCCTTGTGCAAATGCAAGACCATTGCAGTCTTCCATTGTGCAGTAAAAGAGACAGGAACCTATTTCTGCTACTTTTTACACACTCAGATATTTTATTGTGTTGTCAGCATATCAGTCACCTACCACTTTGGAATCACAGTCTGACCTCATTTCATCTGTTGCTTGCTTGCTAGCTAGCATGGAGCACATTGATACATTGTAGCAACTGTCTTATTCTCACCGACAAATTCTTATTGTTACCAGACATATAATTCACTTGTGAGTGGTTTAAGTACCTAGTCAAAATAGAGGATACCATCCCATCTGACATGGTTTGCATTTCACAACGCAGTATCACAATACAGCAATCAAGCACAAATGTCAAGCCCTCTTACATTGAAGTACTTAAAAAAAAAATCTCTCCCCAAACCTTCTAGGCAGTGCAGCAGTAAACCTGGACTTCAGCATCATACTCTTGCCTTAATCATTACGCAAATCATTATTTGCTGTTTCTCCCCTAAACAAAGGACAGCAGAGCTGCATGCCTAAATCTTTAAGGCAAACAGAGAGTACTGCCACATATAAAAAAATGTTCTGGTCTATACTTGAGAAGCCGCGGTGGTGCAGCGGTAGTGTTGTTGCCTCACAGCAAGAGGTTCTCCTGTTCGACTCTCGGCTGGAGCGCCTTCTGTGTGGAGTCTGCATGTCCTCCCTGTGGTTGAGTGGCATTCGAAAGACATGCGTAGAATGGGCGTGCCTTAGTGGAAAGTTGGGCATCGAGCTGGCACCTCGGCACCGTAAAAATCTACTGCCAATCATTAGCGGACCGGAGTTCCGCTGTGTCGACCCCTAACTGGGAAAAGCCAAAAGAAGAACAACAACATAGGAGACTCTGTACTTAGATATACACAGAAATCCCACTGGCCAATCAGAGCAAGGATAAAGTGATTGTTCAACATCTTTCAGGTGCAAAAACTTGTGAAGTCAGTAGGGCTCTTACATCCCTTTATCCTATGTAGGGATACAATTTATTCATTACTTATATGGCGTGAAGAGTCTTAGATGCCCCACCTTGAGGAAGAGGAAGAGAAAAACATGGTTGAGCTCTCATTGTATGTGAGAGTGGAAGCAGTATGGTTCCATCACTATAAATGTTGCCAAAATACAACCAAAAATAATTGACTTTAACAATTCTCTTTATGTCGTACCATTCAAAAAGGATTCAACATGGTCTGTCTTCTTTGAAGACAGACCCATCTGCTTTTGTCAGGTATGGCCTACACCCTTCTTACCTCAGAGTTTTCCCATATTGGCAAATACTTTCTACCCTTATCGTTTCTTTTTAGGCTGAATCAGTCTCTTAGACCTTCCAACCTAGCAAATCAAAATCATACCTATATAACTTTGGCAATATAAGAAGCTTGAAAAAAAAATCTCTGGCCTCAAGGCATTCTTAACCATTGTGCACATACACATGTTCTTCATTAGAAAGTATTATTTCTCTCACATTTATTTTATTGGCTTTATATCCAGTTGTTTGGGAGAGAAATTTAATCCAGAGTTATTTCTAATACTTGTGTTTATCCTGAGCATTTATTTTTTATGAATTGTATGTATATATTTTCATTTTCTTTCAGTAAACTATTGTTGTCTACTAGAGATAACTCAAAATTTTAAGCATCTTAATCCTATACCCAATGATCTCTGACGAGAAAAAATACAAAAACACAAATGACCCCAAAGAGAAATATATAGAGGAAAAGATAGACAATGGAAAGTACAATTTCTTTAAAATTTGCTAGAGTGGCTGAAACCATTATTTTAAAAGCTAAGTCCAGATCTAACACCAAAAACTAATCTCACTGACACAACTTCACTGACCAGGGTGACATAGCGAATCTACTGGCTGAGAAATTTAGCTCTAACTTCATCCTCCACCCTCCCCCACTTCTCCCTGTGAAATCCCTTCTAGCAAATCCCCCTAGCCATCAACAGGAAGCAGGTCCAGGTGGCACATGCTAATGCCAAAAACAGTGCTTCGATGGGGCCTGACAATATCCCCAGTTGCCTCCTAAATAGACTAAAACATGACCTAGCAGGACCACTTGAGGCACTCTTTAACTACAGCCTCAAAATGGATTACCTGCCAGGTGAATGCAGGGCCACAGTGGTCATCCCTCTTCACAAGGGTGGACCATCACCCATCCCCAGGAACTACAGACCCATCAGTCTGATGCGTCTACTATGCAAAGTCATAGAATGATTTGTCATGGAAATGATCATCAAGCACATTGTCAACCTACAGACACTAGACCCATCCCAATTTGGCTTTGTTAAGGGAAGGTCTTGCCTACTCAACCTGGTAGACTTCTTAGAGAGGGTCACCAAGGCTATGGATAAGGGAAAGATAGTGTATACTGCCTACCTTGACCTGGCCAAGACTTTCAATCAATATTCCACTTAGGTATTGTTGACAAACTCTCAGAACTATGCATAAATCCCTACATAACTCACTGGATTGCTAGCTAGCTCATAGGTAGGACTCAGGAAGTCAGGATCATGAGACCACACCCACCAGGATCCCAGACACCAGTGGAGTACCCTAAGGCTCCATGTTGGACCCGCTCCTGTTTGGCATCTACTTCTCAGACGTCAAGGCTAATGTCAAAGGCCTCTGGCTCACCAAGTTCACAAACGACTGTAAATTGGGAGATATCATAGAGTCCCCCTATGACACCAACATCCTACAAGAAGGTCTAACACAAACAAATGAATGGTGCCAAAGCCATGGATTAAAACTCAACACAAAGAACTGCATTATAGTGCCCCTTGGGAAATCATCCACCCAAGCTAATTATTCAGTCAATAAAACACTCCTAAGTGTTGACCCAATAGTTAAGCATCTGGTTACATATGTAGACGATAATCTGACCTTTAACAAGCACATAGCCAAGATAGTAAAAAAATCATTTTATGTTGTCCAACTCATAAGCAAAGGTATGGTATCTAGGTCCAAGGAAGTTATAGTACCACTTTTCGTAGTCACTATCTGATCCATCTTTGAATACAGTGCTCCCATTGGCATGTACCGAACCAGGCACTTGCAACAGTTGGAGTGCCATCAGAGGTTCCTCACTAGGAGAATTCAGGGTGTGAATACCTTGTCCTACTCAGATCACTTTAAGGTTCTATCTCTGTACTTTGTCTCCTACAAGTTAGTGAGAGGCGATCTATACCCGGCATACAAGACATCCTCAGATCCAGCGCTGATGGATTGCTTGCACATACTCAAAATAAACAGCAGCAGAAATAATAGATTTAAGGACCAGAACTTTGCCTGTGACATAAATAGAACATGGTGGAGAGTCCAATATGTGTCTAAAAAAGATCTGCACACTATGGAATAAGCTCCCCATCTATGTGAATATGAAGTCATCCTTGATGCTATTCAAGTGACACCTTGATCATTAGATGGGAAATTGCAAATTCACTCCCTGTCTGGTTCCATGTCTCTGATGGAGAGATGTTAACAGTAAGTAAATTAATCCTCAACTAATATACCCTCCCAGATAACCCTTAGCTACCTACTTAAAAATGTGCCCCACCATATAGGCATCCAATGAACTCTTGACAAAACTAGGTTGGGTTGGGTTGCACAGCTAGGCTTGTAAACACCCTGGTGGTCATTAGCCTAGTATAAAACCTATGAATATTTCTAGCACTGTCAAACGTAAAGTACCTTAAGTGCTTATGGCTTCAGGGAGTGAGACTTCTGCATAGACTAAAAGAACCTGACATAGCCCTACTGACAAACGTTCAACATATAGTGGTCCTACTAGTGCCACTTTTAATACATTCTTCTCAGACTGATTATTTTAAATAAAATGGCCGACAATTGTGACAGATTGTTAGCTCATTCAGACAGCTTTCTATTTGGGGACCACTGCAGGTGCTCACATACTAGTAGTTTGTGACATACCTGTTTGCTGCCACTTGCTTGAAAAAGCAAGTGTTCAAGTTCCAAGTAGCCTCCATTTTTTTGCAGTCCTCCCAGAACCTGGCCCTGTAACACTATATAGCCCTAACAGTACCAAAACTCTAACCTTATAAGATCCCAACCCAAGTCCTCGCTCCCTTACTGTAAACATATACTCCTCCAAACCAAAAGTCCCCAATTGCTCCCTAAGTCTAAACCTCCAATCCCCCTTTCCTAAACCTAAATTCTCTGATCACTTCCTACCCCTAAAACTCCTCCATGCCCCGTAAATCTATAACTCCCTTCACACTCCATAAGCCTAAAACTCACTTCCTGCTGCTTAACACAAACGTTCCCCTTTTATTCCCTAAGCTTAAAATTCCCTCTCCTGCTCACTACCCACAGCTGCTTGTACAAACTCATATTTGAGTACAGGGATGAGCAGTAGCCTACATGAATTACAAGCCACTTAAGTCTCTGGCTTTGAGGCAGTTGTTCTCAAGCACTTGCTACTTGAGCGCCTGTATTGTTCCTAGCACTTGTTACTTGAGTGCCTGTATTATTCCCTCCTGTCTGCCCATTTGCTGCTGTCTTTTCTATTAAACCTTCCTCCTTTAGTTTTTAAGGAGGTGTCAAATTGTAGTCTTTAAAAACAGCATTTTATATGAGTAGGAGGTCTCTCACTGAAAGTGCTGAAAACGATCTAGAGCTGTATGGATTTTCCTGTCAGTTGTTTTACAGAGGATGTTAGAGTGTCCCCTCATTTGTTAGGTTCATCTCTTGAGAATATTTCCTTTTCAGGAACTGAACCTAAGAAAGAGATAGTTTAAATGGGGAAATGAATAAGCATATTTACCCAGAAAAAATAACCTAAATATGTTAGGAGTTAAGCAAGTCCAAACTTGTGTTAATCTTGTCTTTCCTCCCCAGATTAAGTATTCCATTAGTGAAATACCTAGAAACTTAATATATACTCCACCAGTATCTCAAAGACTAGATGAACTGCATATGCCTACAGCTGAAGTCCATGAGTTGCAAAATGTGTAAAGTAGAAACTGGTAGTAGATCCAGCAAAGTGAAATTTTCCTTAGGAAATGGGATTTGAGACAGGAACATTTGGGTATATTAAGATTTAGTAGTCTCAGACTTGGGTTAATTATCTCCTTCTTCCTCATCTTAAGGATTTCATTAGGGGAACACTGAGAAACCTGATTTATATAACCCCCTGCAGCTCAAAGACAAGAACTGTGTAGGCATCCAGCTGAACCCCCAGTGTTGTAAAACATTTATAAAGTAGATACTGAGATGGTGGCCTAGCAGTATACCTGACAAAGAGAACATTTTTTCATAGGAACTGTGTTATGAGACAGGGACTTCTTGGGTCTTAGACAGCTATGAGAAGTAGACACATGCATCTTGTATATTAGGTGTTAGAGTACTGAAGCTAGGGCTTCAGCTGCATGCCTATGCAGTTCAGGCTCACATAAACTATATAGGAAACAGTTCTGCAGCAAGTACAGGGTATAACTGACCAGATCCTAGAAAGCAGCATCCAAGATAAATTATCCAAATTAAGAGAGCCAGTAAGTTAGGGACCATATGAGTAAAAGTAAGTTTTGATGCCATGGATACATCTGTAGAGGGATATTATCAGCAGTAGGTAACACCCTGCCTCAGTTATACCCTGTGATGTTAGTATAGACCTTGCTGATACTTCATTAAATCTGAGAATCCTTGTCAGTAGCATGGTAAGGGTAGGAAGAAGTGGGCATGTGACCTGCTTGCAACCTGTTAGAGGGCTCAGTCTGAGTACCATTCCTGCATTTTTTTCTGTACCGACAGAAAAAAACTTTTTTGTGCCATTGCTGGAAGTGAGGGGGCATGCCTGTGAGGGTGTGTGCACTTCAAACTGCTGTTGAGCAGTCTATCTGAGTGTTTCCTTTTTTACTTTGCTCTTCCAATAAAGAGCTGGTAGGGAGGGGGTGTGCTTCTTCAGAAGGCTGTAAGCAGTCTTTTGGAGCATTTCCTTTTTTTGGCTCTTGAGTATGAGCAAAGGGGTGGGTGCTATTTCAGGTTCTGGCACAGGGCACTAAGTGAGCCAGCTACACCTCTGTTCCTTGAGATAGTGGGTAGAATCACAGGAGAATATTTCAGATGTACAAAATAGAAGAAAACAAAGAAGACAACTCTAAAAGTGTGTAAAAGGAACTGTGGCAGTTTGGCTAGCAACGAAAATGTTCATCATATTGATCACTGCTGCAGTAGCCTTAGCTAAATGGATTATATCCTGCCAACGATATAACATCCAGCTTCCAAAGCTTCAGGGCACTTTTCATGCACCCAAACTATCAAGCAGCTTGAGACGAGCTGACTAAAAAGTCAAGTTCGGGTACAAAGCCCTTCAGAGCTTTACTGCTGACAAAAACTACGTTCCTTTGAGGCTTTCCAGGATCGATGGTTGGCTTATGCTTTCCTTTGCTAGGCAGATGAGTTTCCTTTGGGGAAAAAACTTCCATTTTCTTAATTTTATTGATGTTTTATTACTTTCCTTTTCAGGAAAGCTATTTTAAAGCTAAGATTGTTTTGTTTTAATGGGCTGTCTTGAGACTGTAACATAGTTTTAAATGGAGCACTCATGTTTTCCTCTCAGATTAAAAGTAATGTTAAGTAAGTAAAACATTAGTTTTCTATGAAGAAATTGTATTTATTTTTCTTTTGTGGGGCTGGCATAATGCTTTAAAGTGCTTTTTAACTGTGTTTTTTTTTTTCTCAAAAAGTAACTTTTGTGGGATGGTTGTCCTTACTGGTGATTCCTGCTTGTCTTCCATGGGAAAGCTGCACCATTTTTGGCTTGCCCCATGGAACACACTACCGATCCTATGATTTGTCTTTCCTCCAGCAACAAAAAGAAAAAAAAAATAAGCAAACAACCTTTGCCACCACAGCAGGCTAGCAATTTTGCCTCAGCAGCAGATGTGTGATTCTGCTGTTGCCATTTATTGTAGTCTAGACCACTCATCTTTTACCGTTATATTCCTGTGGTGTTTAAAAATTCAAAATTTTCATGTTGTAATATTTTACATATATACACATAGAACACATAGAACATATGTATAAAAACTTAGAACACACTTAAAAAACACACTTAAAAAACTGGATGTTGTTCTATCCTAATGTTAGTATCTGTTTGCTCTTAAGAGCTGGGGCTAGTGAAAGGTGATCATTCAATCCAGGGGGGGACACAGGCATCAAGTTGTAATTTCCAACTAAGTTCTCTAAAGTCTAGCCTAGATTCCCAGTCACCTCCCCTTTCTTGTTGAGTAACTTTCTCTATAACCCAAAACGTATGGTCTGCTTTTTTAAAGTACCTAAACCATACATTCCAAGCATTTTTGGAATACCCAAAGTTCATAAGAACTACATGAACCCCCCCCCCCCCACCAGACCCATTGTATCATCTACTGGGTCAAAAACACAGCCCCTAGCTATATGCATTGACAAAATGTTGAAACCTTTTTATGATTTATACCCCCATATACTAAAAGATTTGTGGGATATTTTGTACAAGATAGGACAAGTAGAATTTAACACTGACTTTTTGCTTATAACCATTGATGTCAAGGACCTTTTTTCAGTTATTCCCCATGATAGAGGTCTACAATGGTTTGAAGAAATGTTACTGGAGTTTGAATTTTTGCAACACTCAGATTTTAGAACTATTCTAGAAAACATGGAATTGGTGTTAAAAAAAATAATTTCATATATTTCCAGGGTGAGTTATACTATGAAATGGATGGAGTTGCTATGGGTACGGCATGAGCACCCATATTTGCAAATATAGTCCTATTATACTATGAAAAACACTTTATTTTTGAGTCACAGTACAAAGATTACATCAGGATTTATTTCAGATTTTTGGACGACATTTTTATTTTGTAGAAAGGGTCCCCACAAAATATAGAAGGTTTCATAGAATACATAAATAACACCACATAATTTTTGAAGTTCATTCATGAAACCAGAGAAATCGAAGTACATTATTTAGATGTGACCATTATGAAGTACTATACTAATATGAAATATATTTCAAAACTATATAGAAAGGAATGTTTCTCAAACTCGTATCTTTATTATGAAAGTAACCATCCTTACAAACAAAAGAAAAATATAGTGAAAGGACAAATGATACAGTATGACTTCTAATTTTATTTTATTTATTTATTTTCATTTATTTAACATTTGTTTACCGGGAAAGTCCGACTTGGAATAAAGCCAATTTTTAGTGGAGGCTCAGGGAGAAATGCCCCAGATGCATGGGAGGAAACCGGAGCACCCAGAAGAAACCCACATGAATGCAGGGAGGACATGCAGACTCCGCACAGAAGGCACTTCAGCCGAGAATCGAACTGGAGAACCTATTGCTGTGAGGCGACAATGCTATTGCTGCACTACTGCACCATCCACTAATAAAGATGACTTGGTGAAAGAACTGGATTATATTGAGGGAATGTTTTGTGAGAGGGGATACCCTGATAGCTTGGTCAAAACTATTAAAGAAAAAGTTCTACGGGCATAGGGAAATAAATATATACCCCTATTAAACTATTAAAGTAACAATAACAATAGAAACAAGGACCAAGGATCAGTTAAAAGTGATACAGATGGTATATATTTAGTGTTGACATACAACCAAGATACTAAGGGGATTCAAACATTGTGACAAAAAACTGGAAGATGTTATCTATTATGCTCAACAAACCCAGGGTATTTTCTCGACCACTAAGGTTTGGATTCAGGAGAAAGTCCAACCTAAAGGATATTTTTGAAAGGGGAAATACAAAACCTGTAGGCACAATATTAGGAACATATAAATGTGGTATGGGTGGTCAATGCTCCTTTATGTATAACCAAAATATACTTACATGTCATGTCACAACTTGTTCCCTCTTCTTTCTATTTCAGGTTTCCTGATAACACTAGACTTGAAGATATTTATCATCATATCCCTATTCATCCAGACTTCAGACTTCTCTTAGGAGTTTGTATGTCTGGATCGTTTTATCAGTTCTCTGACGTACCCCTTGGAGTTTCCAGTGCACCAAGGGTGCTCACAAGGTCTCTAGCTCCAGTTATAGCTCATTCCAGACTACAGGGTATTCACAATTTTCCATATTTTGATGACTTGCTTATCTTTGCAAAGTCTTATCAAAGTGCAGAATCTCTCTATCTTTGATAAAATATTTCTTACACAAGATGGAATTCCAAGAGAACATACAAAATTCTTTCTTGTCTCCTTCACACAGGATTGTTTTTCTAGGATGTAAGCTAGATAGCACAGTTCACAGAGCTTTTCTACCTCATGAAAAAAATAGATCTTTATTTAGATCTGTTTCTAAGGTTTACCACCCAGACTTCAGTCACTGTGATGGAATACCTCACAATTTTGGGTCTCATGACATCTACAGTTGTCATAAAAACCCTCTGGCAAGACTCCACATGAGAAAGATATCTGAAATCTATTTGGTCCCAGCTTCAAAACCCTTAATTTTTTCAAATCCTAGTACTGGGGTTTGTCAGAAAAGACAACAAATATCCTTAAATCCAGATCTTCCCTTTTCCCTCCCTGCTCCAAAGCAGTCAGTCAACACAGACACTTTGGTCTTTGCTTGGGGACCAATTTTAATAGGGATAAACGTGCAGGGGCTGTGAGACACCAAGGACTTGTGCAAGCAGATAAATATTAAGGAGAAGCTTTCCCTGATTAAGGCACTGAACACTCTCTAAACCATCTTTGATACTAGGACATCTTCAAGTGGTTACCGACAATGCCACAGTCATATGGTACATCAACAAGCAAGGGAGAACCAGGGTATATCTCCTTTGCAGACTAGTTATGTTAGCTTGGGATATAGCTTCATAGCACATTCATACTGTGCCGGCATCCTACATTCCATCAGAGCAAAATTGTGTGGCAGACAAGCTGAGCAAGGCCAGGTCAGACCCTTATGAATGTAAATTAGATCAGAAGATCTTCAGAGATTTCATCCGTCTGTGGGGAGTTCCTCAAATGTACCTCTTTGCCTCTTGTCTGAACAATCAATTGACAAGATTCTGTTCCAGGACTCCATGCAAGAAGGTCTGGAAGATAGATGCCTTTTCTTTTCCTTAGGCTGAAATGTTCCTGTATGCTTTTGCACCCTTTACACTAATATCAAGGGGTACTTTTGAAGATTCAAAAGGAACCCCCCCAAAGTCATTGTGGTGACTCTGTTCTGGTACAGGCAATCATGGTTTTCCCTTCTTTGCAAATGGCCAGGAGTAATTACCACAAGCTTCCTCACAGACTGGATCTACTCACACAAGAACAAGGGTGTTTGATAAACTCCAACATCAATCTTCTTCAGTTGACTGATTAGATGATAGGGTCTTAATTCCTTTTAGTCACCTATTTACTGAGGATGTGCAGAAGGTACTAATGAAGGCAAGAAAGCCTGGTGCTAGAAAGTCATATGCTAGCAAATGGAAAAGGTTTTCTAGTTTGTGCCAGTAACATAACTAACACCCATTTAGGGCTAGTTTTTCTCTGTTTTTTATATTTGTTTGAGTTACTGTAATATGGCATTTCTTATTCCTCTGTCAAAGTTCATTTATCAGCTATGTCAGCATGTCTACCCACGGATCCTCTTCTTTTAATGCAGTCTCATGTCAAATGTTCTTGAAAAAGCTTTTGCATAAGAGACCTCTAAGAAAACAGGTAGCCTGTCCTCAAGATCTTAATTTTCTGTTAGAAAAACTAATACTTGCTCCATTTGAACCAACTAATGTGGCTGACTTGATGTTCTTAACAAGGAAAACAGTTTTTCCGATTGCTCTGACCTCTGCAAGAAGAGTATCTGAGTTGCAAGCTCTTATGGTGAGTAAATCCTTTCTCATTTTCCATCAGGACAGGGTTTCTTTGAGAATGAATCTTTCTTTTATGCCTAAAGTAGTATCCAAGTTTTCTTTAAGTCAAACTGTCCATCTCCCTGTTTTCTTTCCTCAACCTAATAAATGAGGCAGAAAGGATACTCCATACCTTGGATGTCCACAAACAACTCAGGTAGTATATTGACAGAACTAAATCTTTCAGACCTTCGGGTCAATTGTTCATTTCTTGTGAGGGTGAAAAGAAGGGACAGACTGTATCAAAACAGTCTATTTCCAAATGATTGTCCAAGGGTATTGTGTTTTGTTTTACTCACCATAACAAAACTATTCCGAGACTTCCATAGTGGCTGCGCTCAGATCAACAGCGTGATTTCAGCTTCAGCTCTCCCAGTATGAAAAAAAAAAAACTATGAGATAAGGGTCAGAAACTCTCCCAAGTTTTACTAAATTCATTTACTGGCTAATATTTACACTGCCTGGATGCAGCCAGCAAAGAAGAAATTTAGAGAGCATGAAAGAAAATCATCTAGAAAAGGTGAAGAGAACACACTGACTGAGAAGAATTCTGCAGCTGTTCAGTAAAAAGTAGTTCAAGCTCCAGCTTTAGTGCAAGACATGTACTCCAGTAATCTAGAGGAAAAAATAAATTCAGTGTTCTTAGAGATGATTAAAATAAACAAAACAGTGAATGAGTATATCAACTTAAACAACAACAGGCTGGAAAATGAAAGAAGCTTTAAACAGCTGTTTTAATGAAGTGATAAAACTGTAAAAATCAGAGGTTGAAACAAAGGAGAGACTGGCTGAGTATGAAACTGCTCAAGAAGAGCTGTTTCAAAAAATGACAGTTAGTGTACAGAGCACACAGGGAAAACCTGAGATTTTCTATTGTACCAGAGGCACTGGAAGGAACAGACTGTACTAATTTTATGAAAGCACAAGTAAGCACCTGAACAAGTATTCCGTGGATCTATATTACATAATCGAATGGCCACATTGTCGAACATATCATCGCATCAACAGTGTAGACCGTTGAACCTTTCTGACTGAGATTGCGTTACAGAATTGATCAGGAAATTTGCCCTTTTCCCCACTGCAGAGCAATCTCGGAGTTGGTATATATAATTAGTGGGGGGGGGGGTGTAGTCCCCCCAAAGTGGGTGGGTTTGGCAGATTGCATTGTCAATGAGATGACATTTAACAATGTAGCTGTTCTATTATTTGACATAGGCCCCTATTCCACAGCAGGATTTGTTAAATGAAAGGGCATATCTTTTCTTATGCTCCAAACCTGACCACAAGAAAGCAACTAATATGTGTATTAGTAAAATCCAGTCATACCAGCAGAAAAATTGATCCTGACAAAAATGTGGCAAAAGGGGCAAATTAATAGTTCTACAAGACAGAGGAAGGCGGGTGTTTTCATTTCTTGATGTGATTTTAAATCCACTTTTCTGTATCTGCTTTAACTAAGGTCTTTAAGCTTATTTTAGTGATTACAGTATATAGGTGCACTGCATTTTTGCTGTTTTAAGCAGTTTAACTACTGTTTTTAAGCCCTAGTTTCATTATTGTACGAGTGTTTGTCAGGCTAATTCAGGATTTGTCTTTTAATTGGAGCAGTTCCAGGCCAATTTACTTGGAGCTAAGGGTTTGCAGATTTCAAAGTTGTTTTTTGCTGTGATTTTTTTTTTAATTATTATTACATTGTAATAGTATTACAAAACATAGAATGATAAATAAGTGTTTTCATTTCTTGATCTGTTTTTAAATTTGTTTTAACAGTCTGTATCTGCTTTAGCCAATGTCTTTAAGCTTATATTAGAAATTCCAGCACATAGTTGCACTGCATTTTTGCTGTTTTAAGTGGTCTGTTTTTTTTTTTTTACTCAGATGTGTTTTTATTTTTTTTAAGTCAAAGATCATACAAACTATATACAAACAAATATAATAAACTGTCCATAACAATGCATACATGTAAAGGGAAATCATTCACTATTTCTGTAATAAAGATTTCAATTTCTCCCAAGCAATTTGCTTATATCTCAGTTTTTTTTTTGTTCTTAGTTTTATAGTGGACATTTCTCTATCACAAACAAGTTTGGCTAAATAAACAAATTCACTGCTAAATGTGAGAGTGTGTTCTGATTTCCAATATTTTGTAACCACTTTCCTTGCTATCTCTAGTATTGACCATAATATATACATTTGAATTCTGTGTATTATTTCTGAAACAGGCACATTAAACAATATGAGAGAGTCAGAAATTATACAATTTATTTATTTTCCATTTGTTTACTGGGAAGGTCCGACTGGACAGAGCTGTCTGTTTTCAGTGGAGGCCAGAAGAGAAAAGCTCCAGAACAATTGCTAACATACTATAGATAAGATATTTACACACTCAGTTATAAAAATATAGCAGACAAAAACATATGATTGCATAAAATATTTACATAGGCATAGTGGTTTACACATACAATTAAAAGTATAGCAGGTAGTAACATTTTATTGTTGCTCATACATTATGTTTAGTAGAGATAATCTTGAAGATGTACTGTAGATAAGACAAGAAAGGAAAAACTAAAAAAGGAGGATTATATAGACAAGTTCATATGAGGTGCATTGACATTTTAAGAGAAAGCTTTTCAGCTTAGTCTAGGGGATAGTTAGTAGGTACAGATGGGGCAGTGGGGAGTAGGCGACAGTGAGTTGGTAAGTAACGTGTGATAATATATACTGCATCTGTGGGAGTTTTAAAGAGGTTGGGTAGTGGGTAGGGGAAGGTGTTAGAATATGTCAGCCAGGTGCTAGGCAGTTGCATGTCCAGGAGTTGTTTAGGTGGGAAATAAGCTGTTTCATAGCTTTACAGAAGTATCTAAAATAATTCCAAAAAAACAGATACATTCTGCAATTTACAATCATATGCAGCCAGTCTGCATCAGCTTGATTACATCTCCAACATTTCATGTCTTCTTTTTTATATATTTTGGCAATTTTATTGGTAGTTAAAAAGCCCCTATGCAGGAACTTCCAAGTATAGATTTTCCAGTAGGGAGAAGCTGTGTTTTTTCCTGCTGATTTCAAAGAAAGCCTTTTATTACTTAATGTAAATTCTTCATTGTTTATTCTTGTTGAATAGTTCTAGTAAGAGACATCCATAAAGGCAAAATCTGTTCTGATTGAGTTATATATCATCATCATCTTCTTTCGGCTGTTCCCGTTAGGGGTCGCCACAGCGGATCTTCTGTGTCCATTTCTTCCTGTCCTCTGCATCATGCTCTTTCGCACCACCCGCCTGCATGTCCCCTCTCACCATATCCATAAACCTTATCTTAGGCCTTCCTCTTTTCCTCTTACCTGGCAGCTCCATCCTTAGTATCCTTTTCCCAATATACCCAGCATTCCTCATCAGCACATGTCCAAACTCTCTTGCTTTGTCTCCAAACTGTCCAACCTGAGCTGACCCTCTAATATACTGATTCCTAATCCTGTCCATCCTAGTCACACCCAGTGCAAATCTTAACATCTTTAACTCTGGCACATCCAATTCTGACTCCTGGCTTTTCGTCAATGCCACCGTCTCCAACCCATATAACATAGCTGGTCTCACTACCCTCTTGTAGACCTTCTCTTTCACTCTTACTGGTACCAGTCTGTCACAAATCACTCCTGACATTCTTCTCCACCCATTCCACCATGCCTGTGCTCTCTTCTTCACTTCTCTTCCACACTCACCATTACTCTGAACTGTTGATCCCAAGTACTTAAGCTCATCCACCTTTACCAACTCTACTCCCTGCATCCTCACCATTCCTCTACCCTCCCTGACATTTACACACATATATTCTGTTTTAGCCCTGCTGACTTTCATTCCTCTCCTCTCTAAAGCATATCTCCACCTCTCCAGGGTCTCCTCAACCTGGTCCCTACTCTCACTACATATCACAATGTCATCTGCAAACATCATAGTCCATGGGGCCTCCTGTCTGATCTCATCTGTCAACCTTGTCCATCACCACTGCAAATAAGGAAGGGCTCAGAGCTGATCCTTGATGTAATCCCACCTCCACCTTAAACGTATCTGTCACTCCCACCACAGTCCTCACTTATGTCACACTACCCTCGCACATATACTGTACCACTTTTACATGCTTCTCTGTCACTCCCGACTTCCTCATACAATACCACAACTCCTCTCTAGGCAGCCTGTCATATGCTTTCTGTAAGTCCACAAAGACACAATGCAACTCCTTCTGACCTTCTCTGTATTTCTCCAACACTCTCAGAGCAAATATTGTATCTGTAATGCTATTTCCTGGCATGAAACCATACTGCTGATCACTAATCATCACCTCCCTTCTTAACCTAGCTTCCACTACTCTTTCCCATAATTTCAAGCTGTGACTGATCAATTTTATCCCTCTGTAGTTACTGTAGCTCTGCACATCACCCTTATTCTTAAAGATAGGTACCAAAACACTTTTTCTCCACTCCTCAGGCATCCTCTGACTTTCCAAAATTTCATTAAACAATCTGGTTAAAAATTCCACTGCCATTTCACCTAAACACCTCCATGCTTCTACTGGTATGTCATCTGGGCCATTAGCCTTTCCATTCTTCATCCTCTTTATAGCTGTCCTTACTTCCTCCTTGCTAATCTGTTTCACGTCCTGATTCACTATCCCCACATCATCCAACCTTCTTTCTCTCTCATTCTGTTCATTCATCAGCCCTTCAAAGTACTCTTTCCATCTACTCAACACACTCTCCTCACTTGTGAGAAGGTTTCCCTCACCATCCTTTATCACCCTTACCTGCTGCACATATATATAATGGATATAAATAAGTGGTCTAATTGTTGATATTAAGCCCTGATTTCATTGTTCTGTACAGAGTGTGAGTCAGGCTAGTTCAGAACTTGTCTTTGCATTGGCTGTTGACAATAAGCACATAAGTATCATTTTGCAAAGTCTTTCTCCTTAAACTACTCACCACGCTAAAAGATCTTTGATAAAATTGCTTAACATTGATTGTACTGATACTGCTTGCCCTGATTTCAGTATCAGATTAGTACATTTTTTTCTGCAATTAGTCTACTGGATCTGATGTTGTCCTTTTTCGATGAGTCAGTGAATGGGACATGGATTTGACCTCAGCACTTCCAAACCTTTGGATCCAGGGTTCTGATTCCTCCCCTACCCATAATTCCCTTACCATCCTCCAATTACCTCAGATCTCATTTGCTGCTTCAACCGGATAGTTGTAGAGGCTCTGATGTCCACGCTCAGATAAGTGTTTTTTGTTCACTTTCCTAGGGAATTACTATATTTAAAACTCTGTTTTCTTCTTAGCTGTAGCTTTGTGTTGGTCACCTCCCCTATCTTGCACATATTACCTATATTATATATTATATATATATATATATATATATATATATATATATATATATATATGTATGTATATATATATATATATATATATATATATATAAGTGCAGTTTTGATAATAGTTAAGGTACGTAGTTGTTTTATTAACATATTTAGTGGTTGACTTGTCCTTTTTCTTCAGCTTATTCCTGTATATGCAAATAAATGGCTGATAAGAGTTTTAAAATGTGTGCTAAATGTGGTCGCAAAATTCCTGTGGAAGACCCCCATTCCCTGTCTAGGAGTGATGCATCTAGACACAGAATGTGAAGCATATGCTTCTTTTGGTTATAAAGCCCTAAAGTGCAGATGGGATAAATTGATATTAAAGGGTCTTCCTGCTCCATTGAGAAACCTATTTTTTATCCTGCTTCTTTGATTCCTGAATATATAGAGAAAGAGAAAGAAGCTGCAAAAGTGAAGGATCCTACTCTCAAAAGTAAGACACCCAAGAAGGGCATCTAGAGACCTATAAAAATGGTCCATGGACCCCACAGCATCCACGGGTCTGACAGTCAAAATACTGAATTCTTCAAATCTGAAGCCCCAGATCTGTTAACCTTCTCCACCTTGACTTTTTTCTCTGGAGCCCTTGGCTTCACTGTCCAACTTTGTAAAATGGATCCAGGATATTCTTGGTTGCTTCTTCCAGATCTGCCCATTCTTCAAGCAACCTCACCAAAGCTGATTTTTGACAGAATGATGTGTAAATTCCTTTGAACACAGACACAGTTGGGAGTCCTGCGACCCCGCCTTCTTTGGTAGAGTTGGGAGCATTGCCTTCTAACCCCTTCCCCCTTTACGACTCCATTGCAGGCCTGACCTTCAGAGCCAAAGACCTCGGATCCAAGTATCATCAGAGCACAATGTCCAATAGTGCCATCCACTTTGACCATGACAGTCACCCCGACTCTTACTTTGTTGGATCAAGGTGATATTAGCTGAAGCTCCAGGGCCAATGTTCGGGGGGGGGGTCAACTCTGAAACTGTCAGAGCCATCCTTTTCTCTTCGGGCATTGGCTCTAGATAGCTCAGTTCCAGTGCCAGCCTCACAGCCGGGGAGTGTGGAGCATTGAAATATCTGTTCCACCCATTAGAGAGAATTACTTCATGGCTTTTGAGGCCTTCCAGCAGGTCCGCAGGTCCTGTTAAGATCGATCGAAGAGGTTCCTCCAGCTTATTTGTCTCTGACCTGACCTTCAATGTATTTTGCTCTGTAATTTACTTCTTCTTGTTGATGAGGACAACCAGCTACCAAGAGCCTTGGCGAAATTCTGTCCTTAAGCTCCCAGGCTGAATCAGATTTGTTGTCAGATGTTCCCAATGACAGGTACATAGAAAAGAGACTTGCAAATGGAAGCATTTGGATTCATCCCCAGAATCTATCACAGAAGACACTGATTTGGATGCAGGGGAGGGTTCCCCAAGATCCTTTTGGCAAAATCCTAGAATTGGTGAAACAGAGAGGGGGATGGTCCACTGATACACCTTTTCTGGAAGAATCTGTGTTCCTGGAGGCTGCTGGAGCTGGCTCTCCTACTACCTGGGTGGTTCCTCCCCCTGACACTCTCATTGATGTGATGGCTTAGCTGGTTTGAAAGGAACCTGATACAGCAGAGCCAATACCTAAAAAACTCAGACAAGACTTTAGCAGCACAAAAAGACAGAGCTCATTGGATTAAAGGTCCCACTGTAGATGCCATGGTCATAGTGGCAGCCACAAAGAGCTCTCTTAAGAGAGCTCCTTTGTCCATCCCCTTAACATGGAATCCCAGGATCTGGACAGATTTGGAAAATGGACGTAGGCTTCAGCATCTTTTTCCCTGAAAGTGCTAAACTACTTTGTCCACATTATTCATTTCCAAAGAGATTTGTCCAAGAAGATCAGCAGTTCTGTTTCAGGTAGTTTGCCAGTGGATATCCAGAAGACTGTGTAATCCTAGCTATCTACCTTATCTTCCATTTCTAATGTCACCATACACCTGCTTTCAAATGCAGATGACGGAGCAACCAGGCCAGCAGGTACTGGCATAAGTATACTATGCCATGTCAGTATGTGGTTGTGTGATTTTGCAGAAGGCTCTAAGATGTTCTTCATTAATGCCCCCTTTGATGGTGCCACCTTGTTTGGTTTGAAGGTTAAAGAAACACTCAACAGAAGCAAACAGGATGATAAAATCCTATCTGCCATTGCAGTCCACCTCTCTGCTCTTCAGAGAACCTTATCTAGGAATCATTGAGGAGGGAAGGAGATGTGATTCTGAAAATTGCAGGGTTTTAACCAGAATGCTTCTTTAGAAACCCCCCCCCCCCACAGTGGCAGAGGAAGGGTTAACTTTAATGGATGTTGCCCTAGGGGCATAAGTAGGTCCACAAAACCAAGGATTTTGTGACCCCTTTTTTGAGAAATCCTTTCAGTTCTCCTGATGGGTTGCCTGACTGCCTTACTCTGGAGGCAGTTGAGGACACTTATCCCTATACCCTCAAACCTAGTGGACCATGACTTCTGATTCTTGTGTGTTGAGGATAATAACCAGAAAATACAGAATCCCATTTCTATCCATGCCTCAGGTGAAAAACAGTATTCTCTTACTCTCACCCCAACAGTTTGAATCCGTAATAGTAGCAGAAGAAAAGCTGTTGGAAAAAAGAGCCATCCAGCAGGTCCCACCAGACCGGATAGGATAAGGTGTCTACTCCAGATTATTTTTAGTTCCAGAGAAGACAGGGGACTTAAGGTCTCTGTTGGATCTAAGTCATTTAAACCAATACATGAAGCAGACAAAATTCTGGATGGTCATGGTTCAGTCCATTTTATCTTTTCTCAGGAAGGACAACTGGATGTTCATTGATAGTTCTCCAGAATGCGTGTTGTCATGTAAAGTTACACATACATTCCATGAGGTTTCTCCATTTCAAGCTGGGAACCGATCATTTTCAATTCAGACCTTTGCCATTCTGACTCCCCACAGCCCCACCCCCCCTCGGGTCTTTATCAAATGTATGGCATCAGTGACAGCATACCTCAGATGGCAAGGATTCCAGGTGTTCCCATACTTAGATAATTGGCTCCGAACCATTCCGACCAGAGATCTAGTGATTATCCAAAGGGACGTCGTACTACAGTTACTTCGCAGCATGGGAATTGCTGTCAACCTACAAAAGAGCAACTTGACGCCAATTCAGTCTATAAAATTTATCGGATGCTACCTATACACCACAACACAGAGAACCACCCTACCACAACACAGGATTCTCTCAGTCCAGGAGTCAGCAAACTAAATTCTGTCCACCCAGTTAGTACCAGCACAGCTAATTCTAAAACTTCTATTTCTTATGGCATCAGGCATCACCTTGGTTCCTGTGTACAGATTTTACATGAGGATTCTCCAGTGGACCCTCTCAGTTCAGTGGTCACAGCTGTATCACCCCCTTAACACTCCAGTTAGTGTGCAGAACTCACATTAAATGGTGGATCACATCCACAGACTTGTTAACAGGTTGTCCATCCACTTCCTTCTGCAGCAGTAGTTACCATGGATGCTTCTCTTGTAGAGTGGGTGTGTAATTATGAAGGGAAGACATTCCAAGGTACTTGGTTACCATTAAAGACCAGCCTTTACATCAATGTCCTGGAAATTAGAGCAGTCCTTTTGGCATTGTAGGCACTTCAAGACTGTCTTCTGTGCATGTGATTTCAATTCAGTCTGACAATATGTCAGTGGTCTGGTACATCAACAAGCGGGGGAGAGCCAAGTCTTGCCCATTATGTTGAGGGGCTATGAGGATTTGGCAATGGGAGATGTCTTCATGTTGCTTTCAGCTATTAATGAATATAGTCTTCATGTCGCTTTCTGCTATTAACAAATATCCCGGGGACTTCCAATGTACTAGCAGATAGATTGAGCAGGCGCATTCTTTTGACTCACAAGTGGTTCCTCAGTCAAACAATGGCAAATAAAATTTTCAGTCACTGAGGTCAACCTTGCTGTGACCTATTTGCTTCCTACCTGAACAACAAGTGCAGCAATTATTTTGCCCTAATCCCTCCAAAAGGTCAGTCACAGAGGGACACTCTGATATACAGTTGGCCCCCGGTCTCCTTTATGCCTTCTTTCCATTTCCCTTGAGCATGAAGTTCATTCAGAAAGCCAGAAGGTGCAAGGCCAAAGTGATCCTCATTGTCTTTTATTGACCTGGACAAGTCTGGTTCCCATATCTCTAGTCTCCCCTTCTCCATCCACCCTGGATACTTGTTTACAGGCCAGACCTTATCTCCTATCCTTCCTGGCATCCTCTCCAAGACATAGACACCCTGAAATTAACCACTTGGTTATTGTCTTCTAGAGATGGCCAGGGATGCCAGGTTTTTGGAAAATGTAGTTCATATCCTTACTGCCTCACAAACGTGAAGCACCAGGAGAGTATACCAAAGCAAATAGAAAATGTTCCTTTTGGGATTTAGGGAAAGGTTTGGATCCCTTCTCTCTGTTCTAGAATTGCTTTCCAAATACTTTCAAAGAGGTTTTAGTTTCTCTACGATCAAAGTTCAACTCACAGCTATTTCTAATTTTCATATAGGCCACAATGAGACTCCTATAGCATTGTTAAAGGTATCTGAAGTCTTTCTTAAAGGAACATTCCTTTTTCAGCCTCCAATACAAGAATCATGGGATATACCAGTTATGCTTCAAGCCCTCACACAGCCTCCCTTTGAACCAGAAGCTTCTTTAGATTTAAAGTTCTTGACATGGAAAACGATCTTTGTGATAGAAGTTACTTCTGCTAAGAGAATTTCAGAAGTACAGACCCCTCTGTTGTAAATGACCATATTTGTTTTTCATAAAGATAGAGTCTTCCTGAAAACAAACCATTCTTTCATTATCCAAGGTGGCACCTGAATCAAGCATAAATCAATCCAGTAAATTACCTACTTTCTTTCCAAAATTTTCCAGCAAAGGAGAGTACACACTGCACTTGCTTGATGTTCATATATAGCTTAGGTTTTACTTGCATATATCTAAAGACTTCATAAAATCAGACTTGTTATTCATTGCCTTATCCAAATCAAAACTGAGATAGGGTGTCTCAAATGTCACTATCTCAAGTTGGCTATCAAGCTGTATTATGAGAAGCTGGGTTTACCCCTTTCTCAGAAACGAAATGCTCATTTGACAAGGTCAGTAGCAACTTCCACAGTTTTTCAGTGTCTGTTTCCCATAAATGAGATTAGTGCAGCTACTTGGGTCTTTACTGCATAATTTTGCGTCTCTTCATAAACAAGATGTACAGTCCAGAGCTCATTCCTCATTTGGCTTTGCTTTCCTCAGGAACATCCTTCCTTAATTCCTCACAGAAATTTATATAGCTATGGATTCTGTCCCATTCATTGAATCAAACAAAAATGGACAACGTCGAATACGAAAGTTGTGTACTCACCATAACAATAGATCCATATTGTCCTATTTTCTTCTGGTTCAACAACCCTCCTACCATCCCTCTTCCAAATTGTCACCTACAGATTCTTGAAGAATAGGTAGTCTCTGTAGAAGTCTATATATCGCTAACTTCCACAGGTTGGCTCCCACAGTATTCTTACATGTCCTTCATTTTCCAGTTTTCCTGTTGGTCCATGTTTTATTTAACTGCAGAATTATTACTAGTTACATATATTCTTACATTGGGCAAACTCGATCTGAGGTAATTGGAAGATGGTAAAGGAATTATAGATAGGGAAGGAGTCAGAACCCTGGATCTGAAGGTTTGGAAGTGCTGAGGCCGGATCCTGGTCATATCCAAATTCAGTATGTCAAATCAGATGAAAAGGACAACATGAGTCTATTGTTATGGTGTGTACATATCATTTCTTGCCGGTGGCAGAAAAAGGTTTTCAGGCTAGTTGTTTTGTATTGAAATTTAAATTCTGATTTAGTAGCAAGTCTACCCAAGCATTATTCTAAAACCGAACTCCAAGCAGTTATAGTTACCCCTGTCCCCAGAGACATTCCTGTCGGTATCATGGACCAGCACCTCCCCACAACTTCTCTAGTCAGCCTGATTGAGATAGGTATCTTGAGATAGTTTAAGAATTGTTTCATGCTGTCTGACTATCATCTATTACTCAAACAGCATAACACAGTGTGTGAAAGATATACATATATAATCCATACAAGAAGTACCTCAAGACTGGAAACACACGAGGTGCTATTATAAAAACATATAAAAAAATCCACGAGTTAAAATCACTGCATACAGAACACATATGAGGTGCTATTATAAAAACAATTTTATTCCAAAAATCCACGGGTTAAAATCACTGCATATAGAACACATATGGATTTTTGGAATAAATTTGTTTTTATAATAGCACTTCGTGTGTTTCCAGTCTTGAGGTACTTCTTGTGTGGATTCCAGTTATCGTTGGTGCCTTTCTTCACTTTCATTGAATATACATATATAATATTCTTGTAGGCAAAAATGTCACACAGTAAATCGACACATCACACCTTTCCAAGGCCATCATGATACACATAATCTATCAAATGCTGAGGTTCTAAAGATTAACTTGCCTAAACCTCAAAGACCTCCAAAACATAACACAGTCACAAAGTGCACTCAGCATATTAAGCCTACTTCCTCACATAGCACATGGAGTCCTAAACTCACAGATGCTGAGCCCATAAGGCAGGCATCAATCAACCCAGCCAAACATTTTGTTATAGGTGACTCCATTGTAAGACATACAGATATGCCTCTTACCAGGCCAAGCAAGGAAAGTGCTTTAATACGATAGCAATATTATTGTTCTAGTTTCTGTAATTTGCAAATTCTGACTCTTTGTAACTTGCACACTCTGATGTTTTTAATGTTGTTTACATATCTATGTTGAATGTTCAGATGTCTATATCTTGTTTTTAATGTAGCTTGGTATGGCAATTAATGAATATATTTTAGTTGGTTTTAGATTTTAAGTACTACTAGCAATGCAATTGGCTCAAGTACATCAGCTGACTATTTGGAATGATATATAAACTGTTTCTTTTCATAATTCATTTGTCTGAGGAAGCGATAGGAATTATCGCAAAAGCACTTACACTTCTGTTTTTAACAATAAATGTTTTGTGGTTGAGTGTAAGACTGGTGCAGTTTTGTTTTCTCTTTATTTATGCCAGTTAGTTTCCTGTCTGGTGCCAGGTCCATCAGATCACTCACGCACTCAAGTTCCTGAACAAGTACCTGTATGACTGTGTTATAGTTCATGCCAGTGTCATTCACTTGAGATGTACCCTGGATTATATGAAGAGAGACATGATAGAACGCTCAGGCTATGTGTTCAAGCCAAGTATTAACCTGGCATTGAGCAGTGTACCACCTCCTCCAAGGGTGATGCCATGACATCAGTAAAAATTAATTGACTTCAGTAATTGACTTAGTTTTCAGTGTCATTCAGATAGGGTCCAATATTTGTCAGCCTGGGAGGATATGACTGAGAGACCACACTGATTCACCAGGGATTGTTCCCTGTAGGGTTTTGATTATTGGCAAAGACATTATCCACTGTCATAGTGCCTTTTAGGCAATGCCAGCCTGATAAACCTACCAACATAACAAAACAAGCAAAGGAAAATATGAAGGTGTTACTGATCAATGCTAGGAGCCTGAACAAGAAACTCCATTCCCTGCAATCCTTCCTCACACTGGAAGACATTGATATCTGTGTAGTGACTGACACATGATTTAAAATAGTGGACAGCACTGGAGCTATGATGCCATCCACATGTTTAGACCAGCTACTGTGCAGGAGGGGAAACAAGGTGTAGGTGTATCAGGCTGCATTCAGAATAAACTCTCATCAAGGCTAGTAAAGCAGTGTGGTGCAGTAGAGCTTCTTCATGTCCAAATAACCATCAGAAAGGTCCTATACCATATATTAGCTAACTATAAAACTAACTCTATGACAAAAGAAAGCCATAATGCCTTTCTGCATGAAATAGTCACTCAGTAAAAAATCCAATACCACTTTCCTAAGTGCTCCAAACTGTTCCACTGTAGACTGGGAAACCTGCACCACCACTAGTGCACAAGCACAGATATTCCTGGTCTTTGTCAGTACAAATGCCCTGGAACAATTAGACATAGCACCCACTAGGGGAAATAACATCTTGCATCTTGTCCTTACTAACATGGGATAATCTTGCACCATCCCATGCATATCTTCATCACTTGTCAAGTCTGAACATAAGGCAGTCTTCTTTGAAATAAAACTCTAACCAAAGATCTCTTCCACCTAGGTACATTTAGAATTTCTTTAAGACAAACTACCTACTCCTAAGCGATACATTGTCAGGCTTCAAATCTCCACCAAACCCAGTTAACTCCATTGAATATGCAGAAATGTACACCACCACACAATACCAGCATGTAAACAGCTACATAGATGCAGCTGTACCCCACAGGAACAAGTGCAGTGCAAATCCGAGAAACAAACCCACATGGTGGAAACATAATATCAACAAGCTTTATAGTAAAAGGAAAATAATTTTGACCAAAACTAAGAAGAGTAATTCCAAGAATGTTAGAGACCTTGTCACTGAAATAAAACAACTCAGGAGCTTAATAAAATCCACCAAAGCCTGGTCTGAGGTTAAAATAGTTACCTAAGCCAATGACAACCACAAGGCATTTTATATTTCTGTTCTTAACCTCAGAAACACAATGCAGGAATCTGAGGAATGCACTGAGATGATTGTGAACAATATTACCTACACTGAGGCTGAAGATATAGAGAAGTTATTGGCCGATAAATTTAGCTGTAACTTTACCCCTCTCTCCCCTCCATCTTTCCCTCAGGATGTACCTGAAACAGTTTCACCTGACTCTGGAGAGTATAAGTGTCTGTCCAAACACCATCATATTGGGTGACTTCAACTACCCAAACATAGACTGGGAACATTACTCAAGCCCCAATACCCTAGCCCAAAGTTTCCTGGAGTTCATAAACTCAAATGCTATGGAACAACTTGTCACCATTCCCACAAGAGGTGAAAATGTACTAGACCTGATCATCACAAACATGGGGACAAAATGCTCCACACCGGAAGTATATCCCTCATTGGTGAGATCAGACCATAAACTAATCTCACTGGAGATCCACATCCCACCCCCACCCCCAACAAAAAAGACCACGGTGAAGAACTTCTCAAAAGCCAACTTCACACTTCTTAAGACTGGTGTGGTATTCTTCAAGGCCCCTGAGCCATTGGAAACCACAACCCACGCTGCTGAATCCCTTACAAATGCTTTCTACGAGCACCTCCAGGATTGCATGGATCAAGCAATCCCAAATAAAATCAAGACCCTTTCCACCAAAGGCAAGTGCCCGATCTGGTGGACCCCAGCCATAAACAAACTTTACAACAAGAGGAGAAAGTTACTACAAGATAGAGCAAAATCCCTAAAAGGGAAGACATCTCTGATCAATACTAGTAAAAAACTACGATCACTCATAAAATCATCCAAGGCCAACTTTGAGAGAAAAATCGCCAAGGACTAAGGCCTTCTTTAGCTATGTTAGAAATCTGGGTGGAAACTCCCAGATATGCTCAGAATTAGTCCAAAATGATACAAAAATCACTGAACCCACAGACATTGCAAACATACTGGCAGACAGGTTCAGTGAAAATTTCTCCCCCCCCCCCAAAGGAGAAATATCTATCCCAGCAGAGTGTAGCCTCCCAATCATCTCAAATGCCCAGGTGAGAGCTGCTCTCTCTAAAGCTAAAAACACAGCATCAATGGGACCAGATGGTGTCCCTGGCTGTGTGCTACACGAACTCAATGAGGAACTAAACCCACACATAAGGCTGCTGTTTAATCTTAGCCTTACCACAGGATACGTACCCAAAGAGTGGCGTACGGCAACTGTGGTACCACTCCACAAAGGCGGTGCTTCTACGGACCCTGGTTATTACCACCCCATAAGCTTAACAAGCCTGGTCTGCAAAGCTATGGAGAGGATCATAATGGAACTCATAAATAAAGACATAGGGGACCTACAGACATTGGATCCTACCCAATTCGGCTTTGTCAAGGGCAGATCATGCCTCTTGAACTTGGTCGACTTTTTTGAAACAGTCACCAAGGCCATTGATGAGGGTAAGGCAGTTCACACAGCCTACCTTGACCTTGCAAAAGCTTTCGACACAATACCCCACTCGGGTATCATAGAAAAGCTCACCAGCTGAAATGTAAACCCGTATGTCACAAGATGGGTTGCAAACTGGCTCAAGGACAGAACCCACAGGGTTAGAGTTGCTGGTGCCATGTCAGACTCCAAGCCGGTCACAAGCGGTGTCCCACAGGGCTCAGTCCTGGGCCCCCTCTTGTTTGGCATCTACTTTTCAGAAGTGCAGGCAAACATAGGAGGATTGTGGCTGACAACGTTTGCAGATGACTGCAAACTGGGCGCCATAGTTGAAAATCCATCAGACACAGATATCCTTCAGAGAGGTCTCATAGAAACGGATAACTGGTGCCAGAGCCATGGCCTTAAGCTAAACGCCAAAAGCATGTATAGTCATACCCTTTGGTAAAAACAAGGTAACCCCAAGTTACCACATAGGTGGCAATCCATTAAGCACAGAAGAGGTTATCAGGGACCTGGGGACCCAAGTTGACAGTAACCTTTCTTTTGACACTCACATTGCCAAAGTGGTTAGGAGGACCTTCTACATTGCCCACCTGATTATGAAGGGATTCACATCCAGATCAAGGAGGTCATTGTTCCCCTGTACTCTTCACTTATCAGACCAATGATTGAGTACAATGCCCCATTCGGAATGTATCTTACCCGACACCTGCAGCAATTGGAAAGACCCCAAAAGTTCCTCACCAAAAGGATAAAGGGGCTCAAAAAATATGCCATATGCTGCCCGACTGAAGAAACTCCAGCTCTATTCAGTCGCATACCGTCTGCTCAGAGGTGACCTGTGCCTGACATACAAGGCCATGTCCAACCTGGAATTAATGGACATGCTCCACCTCAAAAATCCAAATCCACCAGAGCCACAAGAGCAAGAGACTTAAACCTCAACACGGATATAAATAGGACGTGCTGGAGGGACAGATTCATCACCCAGAGACTCCCTATGTTGTGGAACAGAATCCCGGTCCATGTGAGACAGAGCACCTCGCTGGCTCTGTTCAAGAGGAATCTTGACCAGTGGATGGGAGATTGTAGGTTTACCCCAGGGATCATCTCTGTATCACTGCTGGACAGAGGCATGGCAAACTAATGGGCATAGTATTCTTCAACCTAAGGGGTGGTGAAAGCCACACAACTCTGGCTAGGCTTATAAATGCCCTAGGGCAGATAGCCTAGTATGAACCTATGAACCTCCAGCTATCACACAAGACCATGTTCTAAAGTGCTATCAAAGTTAAAAATACTGCATCAGTGGGTCCTGACAATACCCTGTATGCATCTTAAATAGCATGAAGCATGATTTAGCCACATCCCTAACACCACTGTTCATTCTCAAAAAAAAAAAAATGTTCAATCACAGCCTCCATACAGGTTTTGTACCAAGTGAATGGAGAACAGCTAAAGTCTTTACCCTGGATAAGGGAGAACTTTCCACAGACCCAGCCAGTTACAGACCCACAAGTCTGACCAGCCTCATATGCAAAGCCATAGAAAAACTTACCATGGAATTAATCAATCAGGACATAAGGAACCTAACCTCCAAACACTAGACCTGTCTCATTTTGGATTAATCATGGGCAGGACATGCATATTCACCCTGTTACATTTTTTTAAAGATCACCAAAGCAATGCATGAAGGCACACCTGCATTTGGCCAAAGCTTTTGAAACAATTCCCCACTCAGGTATAGTAGAAAAGCTCCATAAACTGGGAATAAACCCCTATATCACTTATGTCACCTGTTGGATTGCCACCTGGTTCACAGATAGGATGCAGATAATGAAAATTGAGCAGGTTACCTATACAAAGAGATTGGTCACAAGTGGAGTCTCCCAGGCTTCAGGCTTTTCTGCTGGGACCTCTCCTGTTTGGCATTTGCTTTTCTGAAGTAAAATCCAATACCAAGGGACTCTGGCTGACTAAGTTTGCAGATGAGTGCAAGCTAGGAGTAGTCACTGAATCCCCAAATGATGTAGCCATCCTGCTGGAAGGTTTGTCTCAAATAAATAGCTGGTGTCATAGTCATGGTCTTAAATTAAATGCCAAATGAATTATTATTGCATCTCTTGGGAAGACATCTACACCAAGGAGCTACCACATTGACAGTATGCCCGTAAGAGTTGACCCATTTGTTCAGAATTTAAAAAACAACCAAAAGTCGAGTCAAAGAATGCCAGACCGTTAAGTGTCAAGTTAGGAATCACCCTTTAATGACAAAGTTGAATGCTTTTGTCTAGGTAGAAGGAATTCATCAGAACTAATAAAACTATAATTAACACAATTCTTATACATTTAAATCATGTCACATGATAAACTTACTCCCTAATCAAGCCCTTTTAATTCCCCCATGTGAGCAAAACATATCCAGATGCACCAAAAAGTTACAATTAAAAATCTACAAAAGAAAAATAAACAATGAGTAATTATTTAAATACTGAATATAAAACTTAAGCTTTAAGGTTTATAAATATGATAAACAATGAAATTTAAAAAAAAACTTGCATTTATAGTCTTAATATGTAAAGTTATAAAAAAATGTCACAAATGCATTCAATATATGCCAAATATTACAAACAAACTAAGCAGGGCACCAGCTTACCCTACGTGAAAAAACATTTAAGTCCGAATACACTAGAAATAGAAACTATTTCACTGAGTCCTGGATAGGCTGTAGAATTGGTTCTTAACTGTCTTTTGAGCCCCATAAGCTTAAGGATATCATTCTAAGCCCCCCCCACCCCCCCCACCCCCCCCGGGCACCAGTCTCAACCTGCTGTGAAACCTATTGCCATTTGAGTACTTGTATAAAGCATTATGGTCATCCATTTTATTAATACCACAAAGGTAATGGTAAATCATAGGCTTTAAAGGTTGTATTGTTTTCCCAATATAAAAACTAGGGCATTGTTGACACTGTGAAGCATAGACAACACCCTTACTAGAACACAACTAGTACTTACATTTAAGATTGATCACCCCAAAACCATGAATGGTAAACATAGTACCCTCCAAAATAACTCTACATTGACCACTTTGCCCACACTTAACCATCAAAATATCACCCCTTGACCTCTTCATAGTTCATGATTATTACATATATGAAAATTGAGGAGGTTACCTTACATTCCAAATAAGGTCTTGAAACAAGTGTCTTTTTTATAAATTATCCTAGGGGCTTTTCCCAAAATACTCAGTTGTTCTTGATCAACAGAAAAGATATTTCAGTTCCTGTGTATAATCCCCTTAATGTCGTTGAAGTCAGATGTGAAAGTTAAAGTTAGGCCTTTAGCAAAATCATTATAAATGAGTTAAATGACCTTGCCCAGCAAATGAACAAAGTTCCCATTTGTCCTTTTAAGCTTAACTTCATTTTGAATTTCATTCAAGAGGCTACAGGGATAACTCCTAACTAGGAACATAGTTTTTAGAATTTGACATTCCATTCTGAATCTGTCATCCTGGAAAACCTTTCTTGACACCTGCACAAACTTCCCCTTGACCAATGAACTTTTCTGGTGTACAGGATGCCAACTACTATGGTGTAATAAGCAGTTGGAATATGTAGGTTTTCTATGTGTACTGGATGCAAAACACCTTTGTTCCCTGTTCTTACAAATGGTGACATCCAAATAATTAATTTGGTCTGAGGAAAGGGTGGAAAGTGTATTCAAGAAACCCCTTGGTGGAATGTAAAAAATCAAGGAACTCTTTGAATTTATCAATGGCATCATTCCAAAAAGTGATGAAGTCATCCCGGAAACTTCTTTAAAAGGACCAGCTCCACCAGTACTTTGATGGAAGAACAAGGTTTTCCTCCCAGTAAGCCATAATAATATTATCAAAAGAGGGGGTGCATGATGCCCCCATGGCTACCCAGAAACCTGTTGGAAAAGTTGACCTTCAAATATGATGAAGTTTTTCTAAGACAACACCCATTAGGGTGGGACTTCCAAAATGGCTGCACACTGACTAACAGCTTGTTTCTAGCTCTCCTAGTGTGAAAACAGAAACTCAGCAGAGAAGGCCAGTAGACTTGTGTGTTTATGGGTAAATTTCAGTAATTGGCTAGAAGGTGCACTGCCTGGATGCCAGGGATAAAGAAATACAGAAGACCTGGAAAAAATCAGCTACAAAAGTGAGGAAGAAACACTGACTGAGGAAAGTTCTGCAGCTATTCATCAAAAAGCAAAACAACCCTCAGACATGACTTCCAATAACATACAGGAAGATATAAGACAACTGCATACAGACTTGGTTAACATAAACAAACACTGATGGAGTGTATCAACACAAACAACAAAAGGATGGAAAAATTTGAAGAAGGTTTAAACAGATATTCAGATGAGATGGTAAAGCTGCAAAAATCAGCAGTCGAAATGAAGAAAAGGCTGGCTGAATATGAGACTACTCATGAAGAGATGTTTCAAAAAATAATAGAATTAGAGGACAAAGCACGTAGGTAAAACCTGAGATTTTCAGCTATACCAGAGAAGCTGGAAGGAACAGACTGCATTAATTTTATGAAAGCACAAATAAGCAACTGAATAGGTATTCCACAGCAGGAGTTGTTAATTGAAAGGGCACATTGTGTGTATGCTCCAAACCTAGCTATAAGAAAGCACCCAGACCTTTAATAGTAAAGATCCAATCCTACCAGCAGAATGAGATGATTCTGACAAACGTGGCAGAAGGACAAACTACTAAAAGTGGGAGACAGCAGAGTGTTTGTGGAGAATGATCACTCATTGTACACTAGGCAAAAGACAAGTAAATTCATTCCATTATTCAGAGAAAGTTGAGATGCAGTGTGAGATTCAAACTGCTGTATCCAGCTGTCTTTAAGTAATTCTTCCCTGGACAGACAAATAATTTTTTTGATGAAGTGCATGCTAAGGACGAAATACAAAAGTTTGTCCAACACAAAGTGAGCTGTGAAACAGTAGGATACTCTGCTTCTTGTTCCTCTGATAATAAAGACCACAGAAAGACTGTACCCATGAAACCTTTTCCAGTATTTCAACCGAAAATGTTGGAGAGAAGGAAGGGAGCACAGGAGTTGACTAGAAGAATTGAGAGTACATTGAAATGAAGCAAAGACAGGATTTGGGCAATGGAGAAGAACAGTAATAAAACCAGTAACTTATTGTGGGATTACAATGCAATAATTATATTTGTGAAATATGATAGAACAAGAAAATCTGGAAATATTGGACTTTTTCAAAATTTGTTGGATTTAGTTCATAGGATTTGTAGAGGACTGTAAAGTATATGCCCTACTTCATGTTGTTAATGTTCAGAAAAATGCTTTGTGGAGGGGAAGAGAGGGGAGAAAACTAACTGTAAGTAAAGAAAACACTTTCTTTTCTTAATAGTACCATATTTGTGGTGCATGGTCTTCTTTGCATGTTTTTTGAGTGTAATGGGGATTGTAAACAGGTGGTGTTGTTTTTCTTTTTGTCCCCTCTTCTCTCTTTCTTCTTGTATAGTTTTGAGAAATACAGGCAATGCAATAATAAAAAAGAGCATGGTTAAAAAGGCATGGCAAAGTTAAAAATGAATGTGCTTTTTTCATTCCTGCATTGGGAAATCACTGGATTAAGGATCATGGATTGATTAGTTTTAAGACAGAGCAAGTAAATGAAAACGAATATTGAATATTATGAGACATTCTTTTCTAGCAAATGCATTTATACTAAGTAGCAATTCTGTAGCTGGCCTTTATGTCTCCATGGAGGCAATCTGATAAAGATAAACTGGAGACAGTCTTGTGGAAGGGGATTGGCTGAGAGAAAAAAAGAGAAATTGGCTAGGACATGATGTTCTCTGAAAACAGTCGGGTTTTCCCAGCTGTGAGAGCTTTAAAGATTATACAAAATGAAAGAGATGTGAAGTAACATTTTCTCAGCTTTTTAAAATGCAATGGGGATACTAATACAAACAGGTGTTTTTCTTTTAGTTTTATTTTTCTCCCTTCTTCTCTATTTTTCTATGTTCATCTTTAAGAAATGTAGGCACTGCAATGAGAAACAAGAGGAAAAGAAGGGGAGAGTTAGGAGGGATAAGGATATGGTTGCATAGGGAAATGACTGGGTTAAGATCCTAGGTGTTATCCAGTAAAAAGTTTATTACAAAGCATGTAAATGAAAAAGAATATTAAATATAAAGCTTTTTTCTGCTAAACCGGGTACCCTTATCGGTTTTGTGTCTGGTTTGCATATCACTAGAAATATGCTAAAATAGAATGGCTTTGAGAAAGTGTTTACTGAAAGCATTCACTTGTTTTCTCAGCTGGGAGAGGTATAAAGATAGACAAAAATCAAATAGCACTTACTAATAGCACAGGCTGTACTATGCATCTTGGCATGATTAACTTTCTTTTTGGTTAACTCTAGCCTGTCTGTATGGCTATCAACTTAGAACTTTTGCTCTTATTAGGAAGCAAAAGCTTCAGTATTTGAAGATGTACAACGTTTTGTGTGTTATTAAGTTAATAAAGTTTAGGGGGACGGGGTTGGGGGTTGTGTGTTATGTTTGACTGCTTTAAAAAAAAATAAAAAAAATTATGTAAGATGTGGCATAGGCACAAAAGGATATGACAAGAAACACCTGTATAAAACACCAACCTGCTGAACTGTATATGCATGTAACATAAAAGGTGGAACTAGACATTTAACAAAATAGCAGTTATACATAAAAGGTGGTAATAATGACTATATAAGAAAGTCATGCTTGTAATGTCTTTCATTCTGAATGGTCTTACAGATAAATACAAAAAAAGAAAGAGTAGTGAACTATATTAAAAATGTAAAGTGCAAATAGCTATGCTGCAGAAGACAAACCTGGAAAGAACTGAACATGTGAATTTGATAAAGAAAGGTTTTCAGGATGGTTATTCAGCAGAATATCTGGGCCAGAGGGAAAGAGGGTTACTTGTATTAATTGCAAGAGGAGCTTCAATAGTAGTAGAAGAGGAAAAAAAGATAATAATGGAAGATACATAGTACAAAGGGGCTACTGACTATGGGGGAGGATTACATTGGCATGCATTTATATTTGACCTAAAACTGTTATAGTGGAGCTTAAGAAATTTCTGGGAGAAATAATCACCTTTCAGCAAGGAATATTACTTATAGGTGGAGACTGGAATTTGGTTTGCAACAGTGAAGATGTGTCTGTGGGACCTAGAAGGAAAAATATAACAAAAGAGGGTAGATTTTTGAAGAAATTTATGAGAGTAATGCTACTCAATGCTAGAAGTCTAAATCTCAAAATGCACTCACTCGAGGCACTCCTTAAAATGAAGAACATTGATATCTGTGCAGTGACTGAGACTTGGTTCAAGGCTCTAGAAAGCACCCCTGCATTACCAGGCTATAACTCATACCACACTTTTTGGACATCTAACCTGGACCAAAACACCAAAGGCAGAGGTGTGTCCATATTCATTAAGGATATCCACACCTCCAGGCTAGTTGCGCAGCATAATGCATCTGAGGTTATCCAAGTGCAACTAACTCTGGGCAAAACTGCAATCCAAATTGTAGCTTGCTACAGATCCCCCACCATGCCCCAGGATTTTCACTTCTCTTTTCTTGATATACTGGAAAGTATTAGGGTTCAACCAAACACCGTAATAATGGGCGATTTCAACTACCCCACCATTGACGGGGAAAACTACTCATGTACCAACTCCTTCACTCAACGCTTTCTGGAATTCATAAATTCCAATGCCCTGGATCAACTTACCCACACCCCCACCAGGGGCAACAGTATCCTAGACCTAGTCATTACCAACATGAGTGACCAGTGTTCCACACCTGAAGTCAACTCCCCGTTGGTCAAATCCGACCATAAGCAAATCACCCTAGATATCCTAGATATTTCTCCAAAGCCAACTTCATGCATCTTAAGACAGAAGTGGCAAACTTCATAACACCCATGCAGATGGACATTACAGTTATGACTGCTGAATCCTACACAAAATGCACTCTATAAGCACTTACACGAGTGCAAGGAATGTGCTATCCCAAACAGAACCAAGGCACTATCCTGCAAAAAAAAGGAAGCCAATCTGGTGGTCCCCTGCCATAAACAAACTCTACAACAGAAGGAAAAAACTGTTGCAGAAGAGAGTAAAATCCCATGAGTGGAGGAGCTCCCTGGTTAGGCTCAGTAAGAAGCTGAGATCCCTTATAAGATCCTCCAAAGCTAGCTACGAAAACAAAATCGCCACTGATTCTAAGGGCAAGCACAATGCATTCTATAGCTATGTCAAGAATCTCAATGGCAACACCAGAGCTGCTCTGAGTTACAGAACCAACTGATATTGCCAACATCCTGGCAGGTTCAGTGCTAACTTTACCCACCTCTCACCCCCCTCAAGGGCCCATATCTATAGAGGAAGAATGCAGAGTCCCTGTAAGCACATCTATGCAGGTAAAAGCTGCACTGTCTAAAACCAAAAACACAGCATCCATGGGACCGGACAACATCCCAGGCTGCATTTTACATGAACTTCAGAACGAACTGGCTCCCCTCCTAAGCACCATGTTCAATCATAGTCTCACATCAGACATTGTTCCCACTGAATGGCACACAGCAACGGTTATCTCACTCCACAAAGGGGGAGCCACCACTGATCCTGGGAACTATTGCCCCATCAGCCTGACGAGCCTGCTCTGCAAGGCCATGGAGTGTATCATCATGGAACTCATAAGCAAAGGCATTGGTAACCTCCAAACTCTGGACCCCACCCAGTTCAGGTTTGTGAAAGGCAGATCATGCCTTCTGAACCTGATCGACTTCTTTGAGGTGGTCACCAAAGCCGTAGATGAGGGTAAGGTGGTTCACACAGCCTATCTTGACCTCGCCAAGGCTTTTGACAACATCCCCCATTCTGGAATTGTAGCTAAACTCACTAAACTAGGTATAAATCCCTACGACACAAGATGGGTTGCCAACTGGCTCACTGACAGAACCCACACTGTAAAAGTTGCAAATCTAACTTCAAACCAGTGACAAGTGGAGTACCACAGGGTTCAGTCCTGGGACCTCTCCTGTTTGGTATCTACTTCTCTGAAGTACAGGCTAACACAGAAGGCCTCTGGCTAATGAAGTTCGTAGATGACTGCAAACTAGGAGCCATAGTCGAGTTCCCAAATGATATGGACATCCTACAGAAGGGCCTCACTGAGACAGATGCCTGGTGTCAGAGGCATGGCCTCAAGCTCAATGCCAAAAAGTGCATTGTCATCCCCTTTGGTAAAAATTCTGTACCCATGAACTACCACATAAACGGCAGTCTACTTAACACCGAATGTGTGATAAGAGACCTTGGGACCCAGGTTGACAGTAGTCTCTCCTTTGATAATCACTTCGCCACAGTAGTCAGGAAATCCTTCTTTGTGAAACACCTCATCACAAAAGGGTTCTCATCCAGGAAAAAAGAGGTCATTGTTCCCCTCTACTCGGCACTCATTAGACCATTTATAGAGTACAATGCTCCTTTTGGAATGTACCTCACAAGACATCTGCAGCAGCTGGAAAGGCCACAGAAGTACCTCACAAAGAGGATTACTGGCCTCAAGCAGATGCCATACACTGACCGTCTCAAAAAACTCCAGCTTTACTCTGTAGCATATCGCCTACTCTGAGGAGATCTCTGCCTAGCATATAAGGCTATGTTAAACCCAGAGCTGTTGGACATGCTACACCTAAAGAAATCCCAATCCCTCTGAGCTACATGCTCTAGGGCCTAAACCTTGTCACCACAATAAACAGGACATGCTGGAGGGATAGATTCCTGTCCCAGAGACTTCCTATACTCTGGAACAAGCTATCCATTTATGTCAAGCAAAGTTCCTCATTAGCACTCTTCAAGAAAAATCTTGATGAATGGATGGGAAATAGGAAATACACCCTGGGGATCACTTCTGTGACTCTGCTCGACAGGGCCACAGGAAATTAGCTTTCTTGGGTGGCGTAAGCCAGGGAACCTTGTTGGCTAGGCTTACTTAGGCTGTTGGGCCGATAGCCTAGTATCTACCTATGAGCCTATGAAAATGTATGGCCTGGAAGATGTGAATTCAGTACTAGGAGTTCGGAGTGAATTTACATATTCACCGAGATACAAAACCTGGGCTAGGCTACATAGATTTTATATCTCACAGGAACGAGTGCATTTAATTGACGGTCTTGAAACAAACTCAATAACTATTTCAGATCATGTGCCAATAACAACTAAAATAAAAATGCAAAGTAATGAAATAAAAATGAGACACTGGTGCTTTCCCCCCTATCAGTTGAAAAGAGAGGAATTTAAGGCATGTGTTTTGGAATTAATTCAGGAGCTACTACAGAAGACAGAATTTTCTTCTGAAAATATAGCTAGGGACTAGGATAAAATTAAAGTGGAGTTTAAAGCTGGGGTGGAAATAAATGAAAGGGAGATATGGTTAAGAAGTAACAAGAATTATTTAAAGGGACTGGTGTTGCAAAATGGGGAGAATCTCTGAGAACAAGAAAATAAGCAACTGCAGAATGCTAAACAGAAAATAAGGGATTACCTCGATAATATGCACAAGTTTAGAAAGATTGTTGTTAAGCAACTGCTTTTTGATAATTCTTAGAGCACAAAAACTTTTAGCACAATGACTCAGGCAACAGAAAGTGGAAAGGACTGTCACCAAGCTTAAGGAGCCTATAACAAGGAACATAACAAGAGATCCTGTAGACGTATTAGACATATTTTGGAAATTTTATAAAAGTTTGTATAAAGCAGAGAAATATGGAAATCAAGAAAAGGTACAAATTGAAATGTTTATGGAATAATTAAATATACCATGGTTAGAGGTAGATGAGGCTCAACTGCAAACAGGCTAGGAAGAGATGTGATAAAAATAGCTATGTATAGCCAATCTACAATTGGCATTCCTGTGTTAGTTTGGAGGCTAGGAGGGAAAAAACTGATAGAGATCTGGAAAGTTTTGTTTAAAAGTGTTTTAAGAAGAGGAGAAGTACCAGCATCATGTAAGAAGGCAGTGGTCATGGTAAGACCTAAAGAGGGTAAATATCCATTGAATCCAGCTTCATACAGGCCCATTTCAATACTAAACCATGATTATAAAGTGTTTATGTCTATAATGGCGAAAAGAATGGCAAAAGTTATACCAAAATTGATAGATGTGGATCAGTTTGGTTTTGTGGAGAGGAGGCAAACATTTGACAATATTAACAGAACACTGATGATCCAGAAGGAAGCAGAATGTAAGAAAATACCACTTTTATTGGTAGGTCTTGATGCAGAGAAAGCATTTGACAAAGTAGTCTGGGACTTCATGAGAAGGGCAATGGAAGCATTTGCTTTCCCTGATGCATTTATAAGGTTGGTTAGAAGTATATATGAGGGATTGGATGTGAAAATTAAAATTGGTGGGGTCCTCTCTGATAACCTCTGCTTGAGTAGAGGAACCAGGCAGGGTTGTCCACTTTCCCTTTTGTTGTTTGCATTATATTTAGAACCACTGGCAAAGAAAATAAGGGACTTAGAAATTCAAGGATATAATTGGTATGGTAGTTAGGAAAAACTGGCTGTGTTTGCAGATGATATTATTTTATACGTGACAAAACCAGAAAGGGACATTACAGCGTTGTGGAACATTTTAAGACAGTTTCAGATCTTCTCGGGATACAAAATTAACAAAGCTAAAACAAATGCAATAGTAGTAAATTATGTACCCACACACAAATTGGTCCAAACATATCCATATTTGTGGGGACATAATAAAATTAAGTATTTAGGAGTATGGATTAAAATCAGCTATGTTGTGGCAGCTAAGGATATGTGGGACAAGACTGAACAGAAGATAATACCACAATTGAGAAACTGAAATCTTTGTTATATGGATATGGATACTAAGATGCAAGCCATTAACATGTTTTTATTCCCATTAGTCTTATACACAGGTCAGGTATATTTTTATCAACCAGAGGAGAAGCTGTGGATAGCAATTAAAAAGTGTTGAAGGATTTCATCTGTGAAGGGAAGACAGCAAGGGTCAAGTGGGATAAGCTGATACTTCCAGCAGAACAAGAAGGATTAAGATTACCCAATCTGAGAGGTATTTTAGAGCAACATAGTTAAGGCTCTTATACAAAGCACAAGCAGAAAACTATAATTCAAAGTGGAAAAGAATGATGATGATACAGGAGGAAGCTCAAGAAATAAGGAGAGACTTGGATTTTGGATGCAGACTCTTAAGGAGAACAACAAAAATCATACAGAATATTATATTCATAAAATAGCAGGGAGCATTCAAAGAACTACACCAGCACAAGAGTGGAGAAAATAGATTCTGATGATAAGGATTACTGTGGTAAGGGATACAGATAATAGTCAAGAGGGGGCTGGAATGTATTGGAGAAAACTGGCAAAGGAACCAAGGTATTGGAAGCAAATATCTAGACAGGGAAAGGTGCTAGAATGGGAAGAGGCCAAGAATTCAGACTGCAGGTTAGAGATTGCCTTCCCTATCAAGGTTTGATATCAGAGTGTAGGCAAAGAGAAATAAATGGAAGGGTCCTAAATGAAAGAGCACTGGTAGATTTCTTAATAGAATCTAGAACAGAAGCTGCAGGTAAAAAAGGAATAATTAGTAAAGCATATAAAATATTGCATGATAATTATAAGAATCAATCAGAGAAGCTTAGAAAGGATTGGGAAGAGAGATTGGTTAAGCAATTCACAAAGAGACAATGGGGGGATATATGTGTATCTCCCAAGTATGCAACAAAGTGTAGAAGATTTAGCATCTTTGCCTGGAATTGTTTACATAGGTATTTTTATACCCCAAGTAGACTCCAAAGAATTTTTCCTCAGGTGGATAGCAAATATTGGAGGTGTGACGGGCAATAAAGAGGTAGCTGGGAGCATATTTTTGGGAGTGTAATGAGCTGGCAGACTTTAGGGATTCTGGTTCTGTCGGAGATGCTGGGTGAGTGGATTAGATTGACTGGGGAGATAATTTTTTGAGCTATTATACAGAATCAGAATTCCCTAGACATAGTAAAGCCTTGCTGAGTCTAATTATGGTGGCTGCCAAAAAAGCAATTACTAGAAAATGGAAATCAAAGTCTAGACCAACTTTACTAGAAGTAGTGAATATAGTAACAGAGATAAAACAACTGGAACTGGGATCTTAGAAAAGGGAAGGAGCAAACTATGTAGAAAAAAATGGGAGTTGTGGGAACAATATATGCAGAGAAGGAATGAGGTTTAAGAGGCAGGATTTGAATGAGTCATATAATGCTTAACTTGACAATGACCGGAAAGATTTTAGATGATGTATAATGATTGCAACTACAGTTGCTTCATTGGTGTCTGTGATGTGTAATGTTTACAACTAAAGTGGTGTCATTTTGTTAGTTTTTCATTTATTTAAATGTAAGATTCCCTATGTCATATGTGATAATTTAATAAAGACGTTTGTCGAAAAAAATCACTTAGGTTGGTCAGGGTTTTAACCTTTGTACAGTCAGTGTGCAAGTTGGTGCATAAATAATCATAAAACCATTCAGGGCCAAGTTCATGCGGGATAACAGAGAAAAAGATCCTTAACATCTGTTGTGGTGAATATTAGATCATCACCATAATGGTCGTTGGTAACTTTAGTTGAAAAATCCCGAGAATCTTTATACAACTGCTGTATTCCACCTACCATATCCTTAAAATGCTAATCTATGTAGCTTGCTATACAAAACGTTTTAGAACATTTAGCATCAAGAATAGGTTGCATAGGAGGGTCTGTTAAACTTTTATGAATTTTGGGGATCCCAAAGATTGTCGGGATTCCGGGTTCCAGAACCATGAGAAAAATCAAAGTTGTTCTTAAGTTAAATACTCATCTAATATTAATTCCTCTAACAGGACATCAGTTTTCTGTAAGCAGTGTTCAACTAATTTCTGGACACCTTCTCATCAGTATCAGTGTATAGTAAGAGCAACATTTTATCAATGTAGTCATTTGCGTTCATGACCAGGAGACCCCCTTGGTTGTTTGGTTTCATTAATCTAATCTGTCGATGGTTGATAATACTTTACAATAAATTCTAGTCATTCAGACTTAAACTATGTTTATAAGAAGTATTACTTTTGGAATTGATAATATTTCTAATATCAAACTCACAGATTAAAAAAAAATAGAAATGATAGGATGTGAGGGAGGGTTAAAAACACTTGTTTTTTTACATAAATTTAATCATGGTGTATTTTCCACACCAGTTTTATTAAAATAAAATAAAAACCCAAATTCGATTTACATGTAAAAGTGAATTGAATTTGAGTCCTGGTCCAGAAAATACACATTGTTTAAATTTATGTAAAGAAACAATTGAAATGATGTTACCATTTTCATTCGTTGCTCAACCTGTGGGTACAGATCTGAACCTCGGCTCCAACCCGGACGCTATCTTATAGTTTAGGATCCAACTGTCAAGCTCCTTCTTTACCCATAATGCCGTTGTATTCCCAGTTACCTCAGATCTTGTTTGCTATGCTTCTAGCAAGCTGGGGTTTTCTCTCTCAGAGCTCCTTGTGGGTCATGAGTGATTTAAATCAAACTTTTTATTATCTGCTAGATCTTATTTGTAGTCTATCACCTTCCTTACCTTTCTACAAATCTTTTATTTTTTAATTATTATAATTTTCGGGTTTCTCCACTAGGTGTTTAGATACTTTCATACCTTCAGGTATTTCTTTCCCTACCATCCTGTCATTGTTGGTCATTTTCCTTTCTGTTTTCTTCTATTAAAAAATAATAAAAAAAAAAAACTAATTTCTCTTAAAATTTTCTGTTTTGTTTTTGTAATCAGATCAGACTGTGGCTGAGAAACCTGACAAGCCTGTTGGGTTAAAAAAAATGAACTTCCAGTGGGCACAAGATCCCACAGTCTGATGCTCACAGGGAGTGCTTTAACTGTCTAGGGCCCAGTCATTTGGACGTATCTTCTGATATTTGTTCAGGTTTCAGTTCCTGTGCTCTGATGGAATGCTGAAATAAACTTATCTTTAAGGATCTTCTTCCTCAGTCTGCTTGTGTTGCTGGTCCATCTCGAGAATCAGGAGCTCAAACCCCTACAGGAAAACACAAGGAGCCCATGGAGCATAGAAAATGTTACCTTGCCCAGTCTGCTCCTAAAAGGACTACTTCTGAGCCACCATCTAAGACTCACAAACTGTTGGATCCAAGGCCTTCAGATCCGACACAAACTTTATTGTCACCTCCTCAGTGCCAAACCCCTAGTCCCTCCCTGGAGGTCATATCTCCCAATATGAGCTCTCTCTTTCTGCAAGGAACACCAAAGAAGTCATCAAGACCTCCATCCGAGTCATCCTCCATCATATCTTTCCAGAGACTTTCTGAAGCAGAGGTGGACAGGATGATGAGGAGATTCCTCCCTCTGGACACAGATAGAGATAGGAGTTTTGCCTGCTCCGTCCCCCACTGGATCCATGAGCCAGCCTACCTTTGTGCTTTTGATTTCTCCTTCTCCAATCCAATCTCCCATTTTGGAGCCCTCGGATCTAGAGATATCCAGGGTCAACACTTTGAATCTGATGGCCCTTACTTCCTGGGCTCCAACAACATCTCTGATCCGATCAGCTCCGACCTTATTAGAGCATGATGGATCTCGCAGCTGACGCATTGGTGTTGGGTCTGACAGAGTGTCCTCAACTCCGAAGATTGTGGACCCATCGCTTTCTCTTGGAGCCTTGGCGCATGACAGCTTGGCTTCAACTTCCCTTTTGGTGCAAAGGATCATTGAGGGTTTGGAGTTGTCTGCTGCTAGAACCTTGGTTCAGGAGGGATTGCTTTTGGCTTCTCTGGGTCCTTCCGAGGTGAAGTGGGTTTACTCCCAGCTGAGAAGTACCTCGACTCTACCTCCTTCAGATCCCACTCCTACTCTGACTTCTGCACCTGAGCCTGCTCATCCACCTCATGGACAGCCAGACCCTAAGAGCCACCAAACAGCTCCCTCTGTGGAGTGTCCCATCTCTTCCAACACCTCCCAGGAGGATCCCACCATTGGAAGTACATCAAAAGAGACTGTGCAAGAGAAGGCACTGGGATTACCCTCAGGAATCACTGACAGAAGACACTGAGTTCGATGAAGGGGAAGGGTCCCAAAGATCTCCACCGGATGACATCCTTGAAGTCATGTGGCAGAGAGGTGGTTTGTCTACTTAAACTCCTTCCTCAGAGGTCTTTGGGTCTGGCCCATCTACATCTTGGGTGCCCCTCCTGTGGATGACCTTATCAACCTTGTCTCCCACAGGGCATGGAAGGAGCCTGACACTGTGAAGCCCATTCCAAAGCTGATAAGATCCTTAGTGCCTTGTCCGATAGGCAACACTGGACCAAGGGTTCCCTGGTACATGCCATGGTTATTTTGGCAGCCGCTAAAAAGGAGTTGGCCGAACAGAGCTCCTCTGTCCATCCCCCTAACAGGGAGTCTAGGTCTTTGGCAGATTTGGGAAGTGGGTACATGCTTCAGTGATCTGTGCACTGTGATCACTGAATTACTTGGCGCATTTCACCAGACTACAGAGGGACTTGATTAAGGAATTCTCTAGTTCTGCACCAGGATCCATGTCTGCAGAGGAACAGGAAACCTTGTCCTCCAGATTGGCCACCCTACAGTCTATCTCTAATATATTCATGAGGCTAATCTCGCATGCTGCAGAGGGTACCTCAAGGGTGGTTGTTCAGGCATTGCTGTAAGGTGACATGCCTAGATGCAGCTCTTTGCCTTTGTGGAACCTTTCAAGGCGTCCTTCATCAGTGCTCCTTTAGATGGATCATCATTGTTTGGTCCCACTGTTAAAGTGACAGTCTCCCATAGTGAGAAGGATAGAAAGACCTTGTCTGCCATCAGAATCTGTTTTTCTACCCCACACAGCATGGTGGTAAGAAATTGTGGTTCAAAAAGACTCAAGGTTCTTTTCAGGAATCACAAGGGTATTCTTCTACCAGAAGCAGAGGGGGAAATAAGTATAATGGTAGATGCCACCCTCACAGCAGAGGGGGTCCACAAAATCAAGGATAATGAGATTCCTTCTCAGATAGGTCCTTTCAGCACTCCTGAAAGGTTGCCTGACTTTCCTGTCTATGAAGGCAGTCAGACAGTGCTTATCCTTGCCCCCAGACACCTGGTTAGCCATCACAAATGATTGTTGGGTGCAACAGATAATAGCCAGAGGATATTCTGTTCCATTTTTCTAGAATCCAAAAATAAGCATAACTCTCCCCGATGTTCCACCCAATCAAAGGGAGGAAGCAGCATTACAAATTGCAAAACTGCTAGGAAAAAAAAGAATCATCCAGGGGGTCCCACAAAACCAAGTTGGATCCAGAATTTACTCAAGGTCTTTTTAGTGCCAAAGAAGACAGGGGACCTTAGGCTGATCTTGGACCTAACTCTACTAAACAAATAAGTACACAGTGTAAAGTTCTGTACAGTCATGGTTCAGTCCATTCTACCTCTGTTACAAAAGGACAACTAGATGTGCTTCATCGACCTTCAGGACCCGTACTATCATATCTAAATGAACAGGTGCTCCAGAAAGTTTCTCCACTTCTGGCTGGGCCCAGTCATTATCAATTCAGAGTACTGCCCTTTGGTTTTACCACAGCCTACAGGGTGTTTACCAAATGCTTGACATAAGCAGTTCACTTGAGACTGCATGGATTCAACTTGTTTCCTTATCTAGATGACTGACTCCTGACTGCACCAACCAGGCATCTACTATTACAATCCAGGGACTGTTTACTACAGTTAGCCCCCACCTTGGGCATCACAATTAACATACAGAAATCTCAGCTACAACCCGTACAGTTGATAGACTTTATAGGAGCTCATCTAGACACAGCAAATTGCCTAGCCTAACTGACTCCAGACTGGATTCACACTTTAAGATCACATGTCAGACAAATTTTAGCCATTCCAATACCACCAGCAAACCTTGTCCTCAGAGCTTTAAGTTTGATGGCTGCCTTGATTCCGACAGCTCACTTGCACATGAGAGTACTCCAGTGGACTGTGGAGGTCCAATGATCCTTACCCTTCTATCCTCTGACTCATCCTACCAAGCTGTCCCGCATGTGCAAAGACTCTCTTCTGTGGTGACTCCACTTGGAAGAAGTCAAGCTAGGATGACCCCTTGTTCTTTCACCCATCCAATTCCATATTGACCACCGATGCTCCCCAGCTGAGGTGGGGGCAGCATTACCTGGGTCGCACAGTCCAAGGCACGTTTTTGGCACAAGAGACCAATTTGCATATCAGTGTAATATAGATGAGAGAGGTGCTTCTAGCATTGCAAGCATTTCAGAGCCTTCTACCTCTAGGAAGTATTGCAATACAAATGGACAATATGTTGGTAGTATGGTACATCGACAAACAGAGAGGAGCCAGATCTTTCCCCCTTATGTTGAGAAACAGCAAGGGTTTGGCAATGTGCAACCGCTTCCAACTGCTTCTTGACTGCAGTGCACATTCTGGTGGACAGGCTCAGCAGAGTTATTCTAATGTCTCATGAGTGGTCTCTAAGTCAATCAATGTCAAACATGATCTTAAACAAGTGGGGTCAACCTTGCTGCGATCCCTTTGCTTTGTCCCTCAATAACAAATGCAGCAGGTTCTTTGCCCTGATCCCTCCTCAGGGACAATCATCCAGAGATGCTCTAGTTCATGTTTGGCCTTTCGGTCTTCTATATGCATACCCTACCCCTCATACCCAAATTTCTTCAGAAAGCTCAGAGGTTGAAGAGCAAAGTGATCTTCATTGCTCCCTTCCAGCCTTGACAGATGTGGCTCCCTTTCCTTTGGTCTCGCTTAGTACGTCCTCTGTGGATGCTGGGACTACACCCAGATTTTCTGTCCCACTCATCAGGGCTGGTTCACACGGATCTCCTAGGATTGAAATTAACTGCATGGTTTCTCCAATTTCAGTGATGGCTGGAGGTGCCAGGCTTTCTTCTCCAGTTCAAAAGATTTTAATATCCTGTCATAAAGCCTCTACTAGGAAGATTTATAAAAGTAAATGGAAGAGATTTTTGATTTGGGCTCAGCAAAAACATTTGGATCCTTTTACAGCTCCTATTCTTGCAGGTTTGGATGTACTTGCTTTAATTTTCCAAAGTGGGGTAATTTTTTCTACTATTAGGGTGCAACTGGCAGCCATCTTAAGCTATCACATTGGGACAGTTTATCTTCTCTGACATTATCTAAACTGTGTAAGACATTTTTCAGGGGTACCTTTTTACTTAGACCACCTATGAAGGATCCTATGCCTCATTCTTGGAACCTAATCATGATGTTACAGGCTCTTGTCCTACCTCCTTTCGAACCTTCAGCCAAGATAGACTTGAAATTTCTGTCCTGGAAAACTGCTTTTTTAGTGGCCATCACATCTGCTAAAAGAGCATCTGACTTACAAGCTTTTTTGGTCAAACCTCACTACTTTATTTTTCATAAAGATAGAGTGACCTTGCATACTAATCCTTTCTTTTACTCTAAAATTGCCTCCAAAACATCAATCAGGTCATTAACCTGCCAGTTTTCTTCCCCAAGTTTCAGAACAAGGGTGAATACACTCGTCATTTGCTAGATGTTTATAGACAGCTGCGCTTTTATTTAGACAGAACAAAATCTTTCAGAAAAACTGTTCGGCTTTTTGTCTCCTTCTCCAGTGTTAGAAAGGGAAGAACAATATCTAAACTCACATTATCTAAATGGATCACAGACTGCTTTCTCATGTGTATCTTGCTAGAGGAATACCTCTACCTGGTCATGTTAAAACTCTTTCTACTTGATCTATGTCTACATCTCAAGCCTTCTGGTCCAGAGATCTGATAGAGGACATTTGTGTAGCTATTACTTGGTCAGACTCCCATACCTTTGTTACACATTACAAGTTAGCTATTGTGTCTAAAGGTAGGGGAGCCTTTGGCTCCACAGTGCTTCAGGATTTGCTTCTGTGAGGGTCACCTAGGGTCACTGTAGCTGGGGACTCTGTCCCACAGATTGAAGAACAAATGAAAATGACAACATCAGATAAAGAAGTTATGTACTTAACATAACGTTCCGTCTGTGTTGTCCATTTTCATTCTTCCTCAACCTTCTCCCCCTCCACCCCCCTGTCCCTTCTGGAAAGATTTGCAGAGGTGTTCTAGGAACCACTGTTCATTTGAGTTCCTGGTTCTACCTAGTATCTATTTTAGGATATTTTTCTTTCCATAATTTTATGTATCTGCTTTTACAGCTGCACCAAACTTGATCTGAGGTGATTGGAAGGACAGGGGCATTATGGATAAGGGTGGAGCTCAAGAGTCAGATCTTAAGCTATAGAAAAGTGGCCAAGTTAGATCTGAGGTTTCGATCCAAACTCACAGGTTGAGGAAGAATGAAAATGGACAATGCAGATGGAATGTTATGGTAAGTACATAACTTATTTTTTTTAACCCTACCTTGCATCCTGTCATTTCTACTTTTGAAAAAAATCTGTGAGTTTGATATTAGAAATATTATTAATTCCAAAAGTAATACTTCTTACAAACACAATTTAAGTCTGGATGAATGGAATTTATTGAAAAGTATTATCAACAATTGACAGATTAGATTAATGAAACCAGAGAAAGGAAGGGGTCTTGTGGTCATGAACACAAATGACTACATTGATAAAATGTTGTGCTTATTGTACAGTGATACCTATGAGGAGGTGTCCCAAAATCAGTTGAACATTGCTATTGGAAAATTGATGTCCTGTTAGAGGAATTAATATTAGAAGGGTATTTAGAGCGACTTATTTTTTCACGGTTCTGGAACCCATAATCCCGACAATCTTTGGGATCCCCAAAATTCATAAAAGTTTAACAGACCCTGCTATGCAACCTATTGTTGATCGTACATGTTCTAAGACCTTTTGTATAGCACACTACATAGATTGGTATCTTAAGGATGTGGTAGGTGGGATACAGCAGTTTTATAAAGATTCTTGGGATTTTTTAACTAAAGTTACCAACGACCATTATGGTGATGATCTGATATTTGCAACAGTAGATTCAAGGATCTTTCTTCTATTATCCCACACAAACTTGGCCTTGAATGGTTTTATGATTATTTATGCACCAACTCAAACCATGACCACACAAAAGTTAAAACCCTGACCACCCTAATGAGTGTTGTCTTAAAAAACAAGTTTATCATATTTGAAGGTCAACTTTTCTGACAGGTTTCTGGGGTAGCCATGGGAGTATCATGCATCCCCTCTTTTGCTAATATTATTATTATGGCTTACTGAGAGGAAAACCTTTTTTTTTCCATCAGAGTACCTTTCCAGTTGGTCATTTTACAGAAGGTACCTGGATGACATCATAATTTCTTGGAACAATACCATTGATAAATTCAACGAGTTTCTTGATTTTTTTACATTCCACTGTGGGGTTTCTTGAAGTCACTTCCACCCTTTCGTCAGACCAAATGAACTATTTGGATGTCAGCATTTGTAAGAACAGGGAACAAAGATGTTTTGAATCCTGTATACATAGAAAACCTACATATTCCAACTCCTTATTACACTATAGTAGTTACCATCCTGTACACTAGAAAAGTTCACTGGTGAAAGTGCAGTTTGTGCAGGGATCAAGAATGGTTTTCTAGGATGACAGGTTCAGAATGGAATGTCAAAATTTAAAAAATATGTCCCTAGTTTGGGGTTATCCCTGTAGCCTCTTGAATGAAATTCAAAATGAAGTTAAGCTTAAAAGGACAAATGGGTACTTTATTCCATTGCTGGTATTTCATTGTTGGGCAAAGGACCTTACAAAGAAATTAGTAAGGCCACTGAACCCATTTCTAATGATTTTGCTAAAGGTCTAACTTTAATTTTCACATCTGACTTCAAAGACATTAAGGGTATTATATATAGGAAATGGAATATCTTTTCCATTGATCAAGAGCACCTGAGTATTTTGGGAAAAGCCCCTAGGATAATTGATATAAAAGATACCTGTTTTAAGCCCTTATTAGAATGTAAGGGGTCAAGGGGTGACACAGGTTCAATGGTTAAGTGTGGGCAATGTGGTCAATGTAGAGTTATTTTGGAGGGGTACTATGTTCACCATTCATGGTTTTAGGGTGATCAGTCTTAAACATAAGTACTCATGTTGTAGTAGGGGTGTTGTCTATGTTGCACAGTGTCAACAATGCCCTAGCTTTTATATTGAGAAAACAATCCAACCTTTAAAATCTATGATTTACAGTCACTTTTACAATATTAATAACATGGATGACCATAATGCTTTATACAGGCACTCAAAGGGCAATAGGTTTCACAGTTTTAAGTTTTATTTTATTGATCAGATTGAGATTGGTCCCCGGGTGAGGTCCTGAGAATGATATCATCAAGCTTATGGAGCTCAAATGGCAGTTAAGAACCAATTCTACAGCCTATCCAGGACTCAATGAAATAGTTTCTATTTCTAGTGTATTGAGATGTAAATCATTAGGGTAAGATGGTGCCCTCCTTAGTTTATTTGAAATGTTTTGCATATATTAAATGTATTCATGACATTGTTTATAACTTTACATATTAATAATATAAATGCAAGTTTTTTTTAAACTTCATTGTTTGCTGTATTTATAAGCCTTAGAGCTTACGCTTTATCTGCAATTTTTGTTATTCAGTATTTAAATAGTTACTAATTTCTGCTTTTACTTTTGTAGATTTTTAATTGTAACATTTTGTGCATCTGGATATGTTTTGCTTACATGAGGGAACTAAAAGGGCTTGACTTGGGAGTGAGTTTGTCGTGTGACAAGATTTAAATGTAAAAGAAGTGTGTTAATTATAGTTTTATTAGTTCTGATGAAGTCCTTCTCCCTGAAAGAAAGTGCTCAACTTTATCATTAAAGACTGGTTCCTAACTTGACGTTCTGGCATTATTTGTCTCGACTTTTGGTTGTTTGTAATTCTTGGCTTTTAATAGACATTTGTTCAGGATTTAGGAACTTATGTGGACAGTGATCTAACTTTTGACCAATATGTTTCTATTGTTGTAAGAAATGCTTATAAATTGCACAACTTATAAACAAAGCAGTTGTGTCCAGATCTAGGGATGTGATTTCCCCCTTTACTCAGACCTCATTAAGACAGTCATTAAATATAATGAAACCTTTGGCATATATCTGTCCAGAGACGTGCAATAACTGGAAGGCCCACAGAGATACTTTATTAAGAGAATACAAGGCCTAAACAACATGTCCTACTTGGACCTGCTCAAAGCCCTGTCACTGTACTCGTTTTCCCACAGACTGCTAAGAGATGACCTTTGTCTGGCATGCAAGGCATCCTCCAATGCATTACTGATGGATTTAATGCACATCAGCAAGTCAAATGATATTGGAAATATTTGGTCTAGTGATCTAAACCTTGTCTGCAACATCAACTTGGAGGGAAAAGTATATTTCATAGAGGATTCCGCTGCTATGGAACTGACTGTCCGTACATAGAAACCAAAGTTTTTTCCTGTCCATTTCCAGGTGCAACTTAGACCCGTGGATGGGAAACAAAATATTTACCCCATGACTAGTCCCTGTGCTACTAATGCTCCCAAATGCTTTATCCCGTGTATGGGTCCCCTCACATTATCTATGATATGATTTCAGTTATTCTCATTAGGGGTAATATAGAATTATTGACCATGGGATGGGTAAGGCCAATCTATAACTCAATGGGATAGGTTATTTCAAGCACAAAAAGAGAAAATTATCTAGGATTAATATGGCACACAATGTCTGCTAGCCTAGTACCTACTTATGAACTTATGGACCTATAAGTACTGCAATTTGGAGACAGTAGAGTGTTTGTGGAAAATGATTACTCACTGTACACCAGGCAGAAGAAAAGCAAATGTATCACAACAATCACAAATGGTGAGAAATAGGTGTGAGATTCAAACTGATGAACCCAGCTTTCTTCAGAATATTTTTCCCAGAGGATCAGTCAAAGGAGGAAATACAAGAGTTTGTCCAACAAAAAGTCACCCATCAAACAGAAGACAACTCTGCTTTTCATTCTTCTGGTAATAAAGCTTATAGAGAGACTTTGCCAATGAAAAGGTTTCCAATCTTTCAAAGGAAAATTATTGAGAGACAGAAAAAAAAGCACAGGAGCTGACTAGAAGAATCAGGAGTACATTGGATTTGAACTGGAGTCTTATGATTTGAAGATGGAGATGAACAGGAAGAAGACCAATAACAGTGAAGTTAGTGAGTAAATGTGAGATTATAAAGTATCAGTCTCATTTGTGAAATACTGCTTTACAAGAAAAAATGGAAGACTAGACTTTTGTTGATTTTGGTAAACTTGTGGGGGACTGTAATGCATAGGCCCCACTTTGTGTTATTAATGTTTGGAAGGACACCAAAGGGAAGGAGGAAAATAAAGCAAAAAAAAAAAAAAAAAAGTAATTATAAGTAAAACAATTGTTCTTTACAATATTTGTATAAAATATTTCATGATATAAATTGCATGCTATATGAAGTTTTTTCAGTTATTGTTATATATGGTAAAGATACTAAAGTAAAGAAGTGCCTTTTTTCTTTTCTTAGTTTTAATAAATGTAGGTATTACAATATAAAAAGAGAAGAAAGGCTGGTCAAATGCATGCTAAAGTTAACATGCTGTAATCTTGAGTTGTTAGTTTGGGGTATGGAGTGTAAAAGTGCACAAATTATAACATATATAAAGTTGATATGTTTTTTTGTTACTTTTGCATAGATGAATATCTGGATTAAAGGATTTGGCTTAATCTAATAACAAGTTTTTTGTGTAAACATGTAAATAAGAGAACACTGAATGTAACAAAAAATTTCCTTTGATAAATAAATGTTCACTGTAAGCTGAGAGGTTTGCTGAGCTGTACATTTGGTACTTGTGTTTCCATGAAGACACACTTACTATAGGGGGAAGCAATAAAGCCAGAACACTTTTTTAAAGCTAAAAGTTAATGTTTTCTGAAAGCTTATAAGCTGTTTTTCACATGTCGGATGGGAATGAAACTAAGACAAGAACAGACAGCAATTAGAGTAAGTAGGATCACAAGCTATAAGACGTGTCTTAGTATGGATAACCTTAATCTTAGCTTAAGTTGTGCCTGTGTGTGCAGCTATCGATTTGGGACAGTTTTTCTTAACATGAGGGTTAAACTTCATTATTTTAAGATGTTTTAAGTTAATAGGTTAGGGTGGTTTTCTGGGACTGTGTTTGTTTGTTTGTTCTAGAGGTTTCATTTAAACAAAAAGTCTTGTAAAATATGGTATGGGTTCAAATGGAGATGGCAAGAAACAACTGTATAAGAAATCAACCTACCAAACATTAGCAGTTACATGTAAAAAAAGCTGAAAATAGACAATTAAAATAACTTTCATATGTAACAGATGAGAATATTAACGTCATATCATAATGGCTACACTAAACATATTATTTTTGAATATGAATGGCCTCACAGGTATAGGCAAAAAGGTAAGAGTACTGAATTATATTAAGAAATACAATGAAAATAGCAATACTACAGGAGATACACTTGGAGAGAAATGAGCATGTGAATTTGATAAAGAAATGTTTTCAGGATGGGTACTCTGCATAATTTCAGTGACAAAGGATGAGGTGAGTATTTATACCAATTATGAGAGGTGACCCCTTAGCAGGAAAAAGCCGAAAGACAACCATGAGATTAACTCCAGTAGTGATAGAAGAGGAAAAAAGATATCTTGATAATATGCACAAGTTTAGAAAGATTGCTGCAGATTTGTGGTAGTGAGGGGCTACTGGCAAGGGAGGAGGAGGATTATGCCGGCAGGTATTCATATACCAACTAAAACTATTGTTATGGAGCTTAAGAAAATTTTGAGATAAATAATCATCTTTCAGCAGGGAATATTACTTACAGGTAGGTAACAGAAATTTATTTACAATGGTGAAAATCTGTCTGGGTTACTCAGAAGGAAAAATATAACAAAAGAGGGTAGATTTCTGAAGAAATGTATGAACATATTTGTTATGGAAGATGTGAATTTAGTAGCAAGAACTTGGAAATAATTTACATATCATTCCCCAAGGTACAATAACTTGGCTAGGCAAGACAGAAATTATAGTTCACAGGAACAAGTGCATTTAATTGAAAGCTTCAATACACATCTAGTAACTAAGATCATGCAGCAATAACACGTAAGATAAAAATGCAGGGTATTGAAGTAAAAATGAGACACTTGTGCTTCTCTACCTACCTACCTACCTGCTAAAAAAAGAGGAATTTAAGAAATGGTGAAAATTATTCAAGAATTATTAGGGAAGGCAAACATTTCTTCAGAAGTTATAGCTAGTGAGTGGGATAAAATGAAAGTAGATTTTAAAAATAGGGTAGAAATGATAGAAAAAGAGATATGGTTAAAAAGTAATGAGTTATTTATAGTTTTGGATGTAGATTGACGTTTCAGAGAAGGCAGGAATTGAATAATTTATGTAATGTGGCTTAGATTATAGGATATATAACAATATAAGTGATGTATAATGTTTATAAAGGTGAACTTGTTAATATGGTTTGATTACTTTTATATAAATGTAAGTCTGCCTGTGTCACAAGTGATAATTCAATAAAGGTGTTGAAAAGAAGAGGGGTTGACAAAGATTAAAGTATTGCAAAATAAGGGGGACTCTCACAGAACAAGAAGAGGTGCAAATGTAGAGTGACAAAGAGAAAATAAGGGAGTATCTGAATAATATGCATGAGTTTACAACTGCCATTAAGTAACTGTTTTTTTTTTTTTTTTTTTTTTACTTACTTTATTATAAAATACTAATATAATAAACACTTCACTACAAACAGGCAGAACGAAGAGAATAGAGGAACATAGAGAAATGAACTGCATCTAGCAGAAAAAAAGTGTAGCAGACAAATTTGATGACCAAATCTAAAAACTATGAAAAAAAAGAGCTGTCATCCAACACATTCAATTAATATTTTTTTTTTTTTTTCAAATATTTTTTTTATTGTTTGCCAAACCATTATACATTTATAATATAAGTAACTGTTTTTGATAATTACTCCAGAGCACAAAAACTCTTGGCACAACAACTTAGGCAAGAGAAAGCTGAATGTGTTGTTTCCAAACTCGGCGAGACTGTAACAAGAATAATGACCATAGATCCTGTAGAGGTATTAGAGATATTTTGGAAATTTTATGAAAATTTGTATAAAGCAGAAAAATGTGAAAATAAAGAAAAAGTACAACATGACATATTAATGGAAGACTTATTTATGCCATGGTTAGAGGTAGATGAGGCTCAACAATTAACAGTTAAGATAGGAGTAGATGAGATAAAAATGGTGTATAGTCAATGTGCAAGAAAGTCTTCAGGAACAGATGGTATTTGTGTGGAAGTTTGGAAGCTAGGAAGGAAGAAAGTGATTAAGATCTGGAAGGTTTTGCTTAATAGTATTTTAAAAGGAGGGGAAACACTAACATCCTAGAAGAAAGCTGTTGTGGCTGTAATACTAAAGATGATAAAGCCCCATCAAACCCAGCTTCATATAGACCCATTTCAGTTTTAAACCATGATTATAAAGATTTATGTCTGTAATAGCTAAAAGAATATTAAAGGCATACCTCCCAACCATCCCGAATTACTCAGTTTTTACCGAGTTTTGGGGTCGTAATAATGAGGTGCCACATTTCCTGAGTGACACCCCTTCATTTTGATTTCTTTCCCATTTTTCCCAGATTTTTTTTTATATTTTGTAGTTTTGTTGTTTTTAACAGTGAATGTTTTAACCTGGTTTGTTTTATTTTATATAAATGTTTATTTGCCTGTGTCTTAAGTGATAATTCAATAAAGGTGTTAAAAAAATATTCCAGGTGTGGTCAAAGTCCAGTCTACCAGGGCCTTGGCTTCATCTGGGGCTATTTAGAAAGGTTTGGATTCTAGAATTATTCTAGAAGCTGCTACTTGGTCCTCTGTACATACTTTTAAAAAGCAGTTTAAGTGTAATGTCTTCTTTAGGTCCAGATCAAGCTTTGCTAGGACCATTCTCCAGGGATTCTTGGAATCTTCCCCTTCCACCTTCCAGATGTAGTTAGGTGTGGTAATCTACCCATATAGCTAAGGCTACTACAGAAGTGATCAATATGATGAACACAGTACAATTGTATAAGTTGAACTTGCCATAACACTAGATGTTCAGATGATGACTGCTGCAGTAGCCACTCCTTTCCATGCACCTTGTTTTTTGGTGTGTTTTTACATCAGGGTGTGGACATTTATTTTTTGTTGTATCTACCATTGTTCTTTCAGGGTTTAGCCTCCCTTTCTCTGCTGACAGAAAAGCTCTGAAGGGCTTCACAGCAAGACTTGCTTTTGGTCAGCTGAGTTTGAGCTGCTTGACAATTTGAGCTTGTAAAATGTGCCCTGAAGCTTTGGAAGCTGACTGTTATATCTTCGGCAAGATATAACCCATATAGCTAAGGCTAATGTAGCAGTGATCGTCAAGCATCCACTTTTATGGTAAGTTTGACTTACACAACTAGACTCTCTTCCTAAAAGTATGACAGTGAGGTCAAGTCATGAGCCAGCAGACACTACTACTGGAATGTGGTTTCTGAATAAACAGGGAGAAATACGCTGCATTGAACTCTTCGGCTTATCTTAAAAGGTCGGGAAATAGGCACTACAAAATTAACTAACATTGCAAGCATTGCATCTTCCAGGCTATCGTGACAAGGCAGCAAACACTGTAAGCAGCTGACTATCTGGAGCTGGGTCAACTAATAATAGAGGTGTTGGTTTAAGTTGTTTTATGTATTAATTAAACAGGAAGAGTGAACTGCCCTTCTTATAGGTTCATAAGTTCATAGGTAGGTACTAGGCTATCGGCCCTGGGGCCTATACAAACCCAGCCAAAAAGGCACCCTGGCGTTTGCCACCCAAGAAAATTATTTTCCTGTGCCACTGTCGATCAGAGCCACAGAGGTGATCCCCGGGGGTGAATTTCCTATTTCCCATCCAATCATCAAGATTTTTCTTGAAGAGTGCTAATGAGGAGCTTTGTTTGATATAAATATGTTTTCACCCATTTCTTGGGCCACAACAAAATGAGTCATAGATACACATACAGATAGAGTGTTAAACAATTTAGAGTAAGCAGTATTTTTGAGGAATCCCCACTCACCCCTTCTTTCCTTGCATCTCTGCATTTAAAACACTTAAACTCCACTCCGCCAAGTAACAGCCAATCATAACACTGTATACACAACTAATTTCCTCCAACCAAACACAATACAGTACTATCTTCACATTGTTTATGTACATTACTCCTACCCTTTTAACCAATCAGACACTTTCTCAGTTATGTGTTCAACCACAGCATCTATACCGCCTCCCCATCTCTCCTTTTCTCTCCATCCCTACACACTGTTTGATTCTATATCTATATCCTTTACTATCCAAATGTGCATATTTTTTACATTCATGCTATCTGCATCCAAGTTTAGGTACATCCTGCTGCTACTTTTACACATCACGGACTACATCTCTCTATTTCATCAACTACAAGCCTGTTTTGTACCTTCTGTACCAGTACCTACTCTCTACCACATAAACCAACTGGCTGTCTACCCACTACCTCTTAAACTTCAGTAATGTCTTTGTATACCCTCTCAATAACCTCCTGTTATGCTAATAGCTTGTCTCACATCCTACAGTCACCTACTCAACACACCTCACCTCTTCTTCTACACCACCCTCAATTCGTAGTATAATTCAACCAAGAGTAATGTTACCATCAGTTCAGACTTGTTCTCTGCTGGTGCATAACAAAGTTTCAGAATTACAACTAAGAAACACTGTAAAGTATCTGATCATAGCTTATAAGAAGTTTTCCTTCTCAAACATACAGACAACTAATCATAATAACCCACAAATCTTCTTGTCTGCCATAAACCGGTTACTAAGCCCTGGTCACTCAAGCCAACTAAGTGTATTAACTCCCTCCAACTCACATTTTATTGCTTCACAATTCAACAAATACTTCATTCAGACTGTTGATTCCCTAATCAATATCCTCTCATCAATCTCCAAATCCATCAAGTAGGTAGCCCACTTAACACATTCTACTTCAAAGTAGTTCCCACCTCCTTCATAAAAATACAGATTCTCAAATTAAAACCAAGCATTCTAGCCCCAGGCAGCCTGCCTTCAGGATATGTAAAAACATGACAGCTGATGCTGTGGCCTACCCAATTTCCATCTTAATAAACTGATCTATATGAAAATGCTGTGCCCCTACAAAATGAAAAAAAAATGTTATGTCCATCTTTTGCATAAAGTAGGCAATTCTGCTGAACTCATAAACTATAGACCAATAGCAGTTCTCTCCCTGGGGCCAAAATACTTGAGAAATGTATGCAAACTCAGCTAATCAAATGTAACACTGGAAGTAACTTCCTATTACCAGTCCAGCATAGATTTGCCCATGCCACAGTACCACCAGTACCCTCCCCAGTTTCATTAGTACATTAACCTACATAGAAATAACTGCAGTCTTGTCTGTGATCTTTACTTAGACTTATCAAAGGCATCAATACAGTATTACGCTAAAAAACTTAGTGAAACTATCCTCATTTATCTTTGTGAACTAATCTCACTCCTGGTTTCAAAGTTCCCTTTCAAATAGATTTCAGAACGTCAAATGGAAAAATGACAGCTCATTCTTCCTTTCTTCTTTCTTTCTTTCTTTCTTTCTTTCTTTCTTTCTTTCTTTCTTTCTTTCTTTCTTTCTTTCCTGTAACAGCAGGAGTTCCCCAAGGCTCAATATTAGGATCCTTGGTATTTAACATATGTATTAATGACCTCCATACAGCAAGTATTCATGCCTCCATCATAAACTACACAATGATTCCTCCTTGATTAGCTCTGTCATATCTATAGACAAACTACAGAGATCCAAGAATCTTTTTATTTCATCAAATTACAGCTGAATAAAAGTCAGCAATTACTAATCCCCCAAAAGCCAAAATAACTCTCAAGTCAAAGAGTAAATTTAACATAAGCTTATCAAAAATACCAAAATTAAACTGATGGTTCACATCAAACTACTTTAAATGAAAACATGAAATCTGATCACTAGATAAAACAAGAAGTAAAAAAATAAAATAAAAATGACACTAAGAATGTTGTACTCCCTCCAGGACAAAAAAATTAGCTGACCAACTTTGCTAGAAAATACCAGCTACCTTTTCATCACAGTTCTGTATGTCTCTACTATTTATAACAACCTGCAAACTATGTTAACTAGTAGACATAAACAATGCAACAATAAAGTATCGAAATACTATGCAAATCTACCACATAAAGCTCAACACTGCCTTGTCCTAAAGCACTTACATTGGATAGAACTGGGTAAGTTTCTCACTATTACTCATAGCATACAAACTAATTTATAAACCTGAAAATGCCCATCTCTAAAAAGTCTCATTTCCCTCTACAGTCCAACTAGCACTTTTCATGCTAAAGGCAAACACTAGTTGCTCGTTGTAAATGCCAGCAACACTACCAGTAACTGACTATACTCAAACTAAATTTCTAAAATATAGAACTAAAGTTACAGAAATACATAATTGTAACTCCTTCAACAACCTCTAAAACATTTTATGGATTTGTATCTTTCTTCATGCACCTCCCAAATTAAACCTTCCATTACTATTTTTTTCCTTGTAAATAAATACCCCACTAGCCAACAAATTCCTTGCACTCCTTCTTCCACTTCTTGAAACACTGCAGTATGCCTGTATCTTTTTTTCTTGACTTAAGTTCTGTAAGACAATAACATCTGTACTTTTCTGTAGGTCCTAGCTCAACTCTTTGTAACAGCCTGTTCACTTCTCTGCAGTAAATGCTACAGAGTAAGCCTGCCACTTCTTCATCATTTCTTTCTTTATACTACATAACCCTTAATGTTCTATGCCCAAATAACTGACTAAGCAAATCTAAATCCTGCAAACATATGCTACCTTTGCAAAAACTGCTGTCATTTAATTTTACTTGTAACTTGTTTTGTTAGTACTATGTCTCAAAAATGTGTCATCTTTTTTATACTGATACTTATTGTTTATTGGATATTATTTTATTTTCAATATTGCTTACTTCATTGCTGTTATTGATTATATTTTTGTAAGTTGATATCTGATGTTTTTGGAGCTCTTCTCACAGGGCCTCCTCTGAAAATAGGCACATGACTATTCCATTGACCAAAAGCAAATGAATTAAGAAAACAGACATCACTGTAGAAAACCTACACAGACAATGGGACAACTTGCAGACTTCATATATACAGTAACCATAGAGCAGGAACAAACTTCTGACATTAGAAATGTGAGGCAAAAACCCTAACCACTGAGCCAGAATGCTTCTTAAGACAATGCACAGCTGTCAGAAATCTGCACAAGGATGGTAAAAGGTGACTAGATAGATTTTCTTTTTCATATGCATAAGAATACTGTTTATGCATTTCACCCCTTTCCTTTTATTCAGTGTTTTGCTGAGGCAAAAATAGAATGAGCATAGTTCGCTTTGACTGCCGCAGAGTAGCAAAGAAGGTCACAGATGTCATTAGGGCTTCAAATTTTATTCCGTCATCCATGGGCATTGCCATTTTATTTCCTGTTGTGCAATTCCAACATGAAGGTGTTCTCCATTCCAAACTGATATTGCAAATCTCTAAAAGTGACAGCACGGATGGTTTTACCTGAATTCTTAACAGTATAGCCTTGTAAAAGTAAATTCTACAGATAATAAAGTTATCTTGGTAGCCAAACACTAAGAAATGTTATGTCAGCAAATTGCACATGTTGGCAGTTTGGACTACAGCCGGTAACACTGACTCTTGATTCTGCCAGTCTTTTTAAAATATTGGTCTGTTCGTATTCTTAATATATTTCAGGACTGTCTTATTTTCATAAGAAAAAGTGTGACAGAACTGACAGCTTGCTTGCTTAGTTTGATCTTAACTTTTAACTTTTTTTTTTTACACCTAATGAAATTATTCCTGAAAGGAATTCTTTATCTAAAGCAAAAAAAGGTATTATTTGATTCTGGTACAGCTCTGGTTTAGGGCCTAAATATTACATTAGAGAAATGAAGTGAGGACGCGTTACAACTAGTAAACTCAGTGGGCTTTAAATATGTGGTATGAAATCTCTTATGTTTTTAATGCAATTAACTTTTGCAAGGAATGTATCACATCACAGACTGTCATTTACATAAACCTGTAATTTTCTTTCATGACAGCATTTCTTTTAAAACTAATCTAAGATAGGTTTGGAAATAATCCTTTGTCAGGCTATAATAGTATTCATATATTTCCAAAGCAAAACAATAAATGGAAGGGTTTGTTATGTACCTCATCTTGGAATAAACAGTGGGCATTATAGTCACAGAATTGTTTGTCAAACGTTCAGACCATAGTTTGCCTCATTTGCCAAAGGTGAACAAGGTTCATAGGTTCATAGGTTGGTACTAGGCTATCAGCCCTAGGGCCTATACAAGCCTAGCCATAACAATTCCCTGGCTATTTCTTCCCACACTATTTACTTCCCTGGACCCCTGTCTAGCAGGGCGACTGACATGATCCCCGGGGTGAATTTCCTTTCTCCCATCCAATCGTCAAGGTTCCTTTTGAAGAGGACCAAAGAGGCACTCTGTATGACATGTATGGGCAATCTGTTCCAGAGTCTGGGGAGTCTCTGGGTCAGGAACCTATCCCTCCAGCATGTTTTGTTTATTGTGATGACAAGGTTTAGATCCCTGGAGCATGTGGCTCTGAGGGATTGGGATTTCTTTAAGTGTAGCATGTCCAACAGCTCTGGGTTTGACATAGCCTTGTATGTTAAGCAAAGATCGCCTCTAAGTAGACGATATGCGACAGAGTATAGCTGGAGTTTTTTAAGGCGGTCAGCGTAGGGCATCCGCTTTAGGCCTGTAATTCTTTTAGTGAGGTATTTCTGTGGCCTTTCCAGTTGTTGCAGATGTCTTGAGAGGTACATACCAAACAGGGCATTGTATTCTATAATGGGTCTAATGAGGGATGAGTACAGTGGGACAATGACCTCCTTTTTTCTGGATGAAAAGCCCTTAGTGATGAGGTGTGCCACATAGAAGGATTTCCTGACTGTTGTGGCGATGTGGTTATCGAAGGTGAGACCACTGTCCACCTGTGTCCCTAAGTCTCTTATCAAACTTTCGGTGTTTAGTGTACTGCCACCTATATGGTAATTCATGGATACATGTTTTTTCCCAAAGGGGATAACTATACATTTCATGGCATTGAGCTTGAGCCCATGGCTCTGGCACCAAGCATCTGTTTCTGTAAGGCCCTTTTGTAGAGTATCCACATCATTTGGGGATTCAATAATGGCTCCCAGTTTGCAGTCATCTGCAAACTTTGTTATCCAGAGTCCCTTAGTGTTGGCCTGTACTTCAGAGAAGTAGATGCCAAACAAGAGCGGTCCCAGGACTGAACCCTGAGGTACTCCACTTGTCACTTGTCTGGAGCTGGATTTGGAGTTGGCTACTTTTACAGTGTGGGTTCTATACGTAAGCCATTTAGCAACCCATTGGGTGATGTAGGGATTAATGCCCAGATTAGTAATGTTATCTATGATTCCAAAGTGGGGATGGTGTCAAAGGCCTTGGCAAGGTCTAGATAGGCTGTGTGGACCACCTTACCCTTGTCCATGGCTCTGGAGACTGATTCGAAGAAGTCAATCAAGTTCAGGAGACAAGATCGGCCCTTCATGAACCCAAACTGGGTGGGGTCCAGTGTTTGAAGGTTGCCAATGTCTTTGTTTATAAGTTCCATGATAATACGCTCCATGGCCTTGCAGATAAGGCTTGTCAGACTGATGGGACAGTAGTTTCTGGGATCCAAGGTGGATCCCCCCTTGTGGAGTGGGATAACTGTAGCTGTGCGCAGTGGGCATGAAACCTGAGGTGAGGCTATGATTAAACATGACACTTAGGTGAGGTTCCAATTCATATTGTAGTTCATGTAGTACACAGCCCGGGATGTCATCTGGTCCCATGGATGCTTTGGCAGGAAAACTATGTCAGAGTGGTCAGGTTACAATACATATTTTTGTTATAATGAATTTGGCAAATCACTGCAAGCAAATGGCGAAGAAATGCCCTACTACATCAATAGTGTATTTGAAAATTATTTCTGCACAAGACATATGTGAAACTGATATTACAAGGTGCGTCCACTTGTGCTGAACAGTGATAGATAAATTATCATTTTGAAAGTACAAGAGTAGCTATGGTTCTTTTGATTATTTGACTGACGTCCTTGCATTTCTCAGAGAAATCAATTTTTTTAAAATAAATTTTATTGAAAATTTTCTTAAAGATACAATTATTAACAAAAAACTAATCATATTTTATGATGAGATAGATAAAAACAAAAACATTGATATAAAAGATCAAAATTAAGACAATAAACTATGTACACAGATGTTCACTTTGCTATAGACAAAATAAGTTAAAACAAGTGAATAAAAACTGAATATTATATTTCTATTATTGATTTTCTAATAATTCAATTATATTCTTCCACTGATTATATACTGATGTATTCCTAGAATATCTGGCTTTGATTGTCATTGATTCTAGTTTGGATACTTCCAGAAGAAGATCTTTAAAGTTTTGAAAAGAGGGAATACATGATGATTTCCAATTTCTTGTAACTTCTTTCCTGGCTATGGACAGTACAGACCAAAGAAATGTATATTCACTAAGCTTTACACAAGGTGGGACTGGAGTGTTAAATAAAACTAACAATTTGCTAAGTAAAAAGTTATCAGTGAATAATGCTTGGAGGAAAGAATTAATATCTTCCCAGAATTTTTCATAAGTAAACAATCATAGAAGGAATGTGCCCAATCAGCATTATGTACCTTCATACATCTCCAACAAAGAATATTTTTTTATACATCTTATTCATGTTATGTGGAGTAATGAAGGCTCTATTCAAACATCTCCAGGTAAATATTTTCCATTTAGGTGATGAAGTAGTTTTACCTGCTGAGTTTAGAAAATTTGATTTGTCTTTATCTGAGGGGTTACACTTATTAATGTCAGAGAAGTATTTCCAATAATTGTCTGGAATTATATCTAAATCAGTTTTAATAGTTTTATATATAATTGACAGGCTAATTTTAATCAAGTTATTTTGTTGAGTAAAAGCAATCAAGTACTGAATAAGTTTGGGGATTAAATTTTTAGCTGAGGAAGGTATTAAATCAAATTTATTTTGATATAATTTCTGGGTCTATATTATAAACACGAAAGCTTACCTTATTGAATCCCTAAACGTCGACCCGTCCTCATCAAACTGCAGAAACACCGAACTCCCTAAACCAAGAAATTCAAAACATCGAACTATCATACTTGTCCCACCTCATCGCCTGCTACATACTACCTACACAATCAAACTAAATAAACCACATACATACACTAACCAAATCCATACATCTAACCCTAAACTAAACCCTACTTCTAACCCTACATTAAATCCTAGATATACCACCAAGTATGCACTTAACTTAACCTGCACCCTAACCCTAAGGTCCGTAACTATCGCACACTTACCTTAAAAAGCTAAACCCAAACAAACTAAATAATCGACACACATACACTTAAAACCCTACACTAAATCTAACATACATTACCATCCATGCACTTACCTTAACCCGCACCCTACCCTAAGGTCTGTAACTATCGCACACTTACCTTACGGAGCTATACCGCAGAAGGCAAACCATGACGAATCGACATTTCCGGTTTCGCTCTTCTGCACATTCAATGTTTTCACGTTTCGATACAGATGGGTCAACGTTTAGAGGTTTGATAAGGTAAGCGTTCGACTTACTAATAGGGAACCATAATTTCTAGCTTCTTGTAAATCAAGCCATAAAGATGAATCAAAGTCATTTTCTATCAACAAAGTATTGATAGATTGGAATTCATTGTTTTTTAACATTTGATGCCAATAAATCAGATGTTTTTGTTCAAATATTGACGTTTTATGAAAATTAGTAGTGAAGATAACCCCCCCCCTCAGAGAAATTCTTGATAGCATTACATGAAATGTTTCCCATAAGTTGTGGTTTCACTGCTGCAATACTTCTTCTTGAAGCTAGACAGTAGACACTCAGCAACAGCCATCAGAAAAGGTTAATATAGCAGTCAAGTAAACCAATTTGCTTACCACTATGTAACACAGGTTATATAATCCTTTCTGCATATTTTATGAGGTTGAGTTTGATGCTAATATCATGTTTTTAGTTTATTTCTTGCATTCTTTGCACTTCAGATCACACATGGATGAAATGAATTGTTTTCTGTTACCCAGCTTTGAAAGTGAAGGCTGTGGCCTCACCAGAAGTAATGATTTGGAATTGAATTACATTAGCTTTAATCAAATCAGAACATGCTCAAGCCTGATATCAGTGGAGCAGCATAGAAGACAGAAGAAGCCTCAAGCTGCAGCCGTAGTAGTGCTGGGAATTTTTTTACCTGCACAGAAGATCAATAAGTTAAAGTGCTTAATATGTTAGACAGAGTAGGATGATTGGAAAATGCATTCAGTGTACACTCCAATGTGTTTTTTGTAACACACTGGGATGGGGGACATAAGTTTCTTATGCTTATGATGCAGACAGCTGAGGTGTTGATAGATTTGGGGTTGTGTTCTGAGTGATGAAAGAGAGAGAGAGAGAGACACAGAAAGAATGAGTAATAGAATCTGATGGTCATTTTACTATGCTTACTGGTGTTTGTATTTAGATCTTTATATATTTATATGTACTTGTTTTTGCTGAGTTCTCTTAGAAAGAGGTCTAATCCCCTGATGTCGCTTACTACAATGTACCCACTGACACTGCCTAGATTGCGAAACAAAACTCTCCCCTGGGTTACTTATAAAGACGTTGGTTCCTGACACTCCTAATATTTAAAACAAATCTTTGCCATGTATTCTTTTGATTTATTTTGTTGCTGACTACCTAAGAGCTGAAACAAATATGGTTAATTGTAGCCTATGTCCACCCCCCCAAGATTTCTTTTTTGGTCTCCCCTCACCCCTATCCCCCAGGACCATGAAGTATAACTTTGCTGCAGATAACCTGTAAAACACTGGATTGCTGTCACTGAAAATGCAGAAATAAAACAGTTGTAAATGCTATATAAAGTCCTTGACTACAGTGACTGCCAAGAGTTTGAAACAGGTCTTGATTAGGGGCTCCTTATCAATTTCATGGATGCTGTCTCTGAAATAAAATACCATCACAGATTTCAGAAATGAAAACACTTGATTGCTGGCACTACCACAAGTTTGAAAACTGTGATATGTCCTTCCTTATCACTGCTGAAATATTCTTTATACATGGGATATCCTTCCAAGGATAGCCTAATGTCCAGCCAGCATACCAACACCTTTACACCTTTCTGGCATTGTATGTCAGACATATGACCGACGTGCAAGGTGTAACATACATATGTGAAGCATGGACACATAATCTTTAGAACTTCTTTGCTGCTAGTCTGAATGCTACTTCTGAATTCGGTCTGTACGCAGTTAATCCAGCATCAGTGGGGTACTTGTGAGGTACTCCTTGAGTAAATTTGTTGAACTTCCCTCTGAACAGACAACTGCTTCAATTTTGAGTTTCAAGTCCACTGACTTGAAAAATGATGCCAATTCCTTTTCTTGGAAGAGGATGTTCCTGTGTGCCTGTCCTCCTCTCCCTCTTCTTTCCAGGGACTTGCACAAGATCATGTGGGACACACCAAAAATATTGCTGATGACTCACTTTTGTTCTCGACAGCACTGGAACCCCCTTCTTTTTCACATGGCCAGGGGTAAGCATCACAAGTTCTCTTGCAGAATGAATCTTCTCATACAAGAGAAGAGGTCTCTAATTCACCCTCACTTGGCCATATTTCAGCTGACACTTTGGGTGATAGGGTTTTGATTCCTTTCTCGCACAAGTTTTCTGTGGACTTGCACCAGGTTTTACAGGAGGCCAGAAAAGCCAGTACTAGAATGTCCTATGTGGCTAAAGTTAAGAGATTTTTCTGTTTGGTGTCTCAAGAATGACCTGGACTTTTTTGTGTAAGGGCGCCTATGTCCTTTCGTGTTTATGTGAATTGCTCACTGCTGGGTTGGTATAGTCTTCTGTTAAAGCTCACTTGTCAGCCATTTCTGACTGTTTGCATTTGAGACTCCTTTGGCTTCTAGTTTTGAAGTTAAACACTTTGGCATCTTTTATTTCAGACCCCCAAGAAAGCCTATTCCTCCTTCTTGGGACCTTAATTTTGTTCTTGAAAAATTGACTCACCCCCCCTTGAGCCTGCCTTTTCTTCTTCCTTACAGCATTGTACTTGGAAGACTATAATGTTGGTGGCTCTTGCTTCTGCCAGGAGAGTTTCTGAACTCCAAGCCCTTATGGCAGTTCCTCCTTTTTTGTTTTTTCACAAGGACAGGATGTCTTTTTGTACTATTTTTTTCTTTTATGCCCAAGCTGGTTAATGATTTGTCCTTGAATCAGTATATTCATCTTCCCTACTTTTTCATTCTCCACAATCTGTAATTACGAAGTACTACAAACCTTGGATTTATATAGACAGCTTAGATATTGCTTGGATAACACAAAATGCATCCAAAAAAATCTGAGCAACTTTTTGTTTCCTTTCTTGCCAGGAAATTGAGTTTGGCAGTGTCTAAGCAAACCATCTTTGCCTGGATCTCTAAGGCTATTTCCTTTTCTTATAGTTTTCATGGCAAGCAGCTTTCCTGTTCTGTTCATGATCGATCTAACAGGGGAGTAGCCTCTTCTAATGCTTTTTTTCAAGGGTTTGGATCTACCTTCCAAGCTGCTACTTGGTCTTTTGTCCACACTTTTACTAAACATAATAAGTTGAATGGCATTTCCAAAGCCAGAGCAGGATTTGCTGGGGCTATCCTTCATGAGTTTCTGGAGGACTGTTCTCTGCCTTCCTCCTCTCATACATTCCAGTAGCTTTTGTACTCTCCCATGTGTAAAGAATACTGCATCAGTGATAAGGAAGGACATAGTACAGTTGTGTAAGATCCTGCCATAACAGCAGATGTCCTACTTCTAACTGTTGCAGTATTCTTTCCAGTCCTCCTGCCTGCCCTCTTTTTTTATTTTTCTGTTCTACTGCTGGCTGAGGGGGGTTTCTCATATATCCTAATCTCCTTCCATTTCCCTTCCTGGATGGGCATGTTATTGCTATTGCTTCTCAGGGGATGCTGTGTTTCCCCTGGGGCACTTCATTTCTGAGGATTAAGCATCCATACTTCACAATGTACCTTACACCTTACGCACAGATAATACATCTAACATACGATGCTGGGGAGGTGTAAAGGCTTTGGTATGCTGGCTGAATGTTAGGCTATCCTCAGCAAGGTACCCCATGTATAAAGAATACTGCAACAGTGAGATGGGGACATCTACTGTTAAATAAACATCTTAAACAACTGTACTTTCTTTGGTACATAATTTGGTTGCTGACAGTCCTGTGACTGTGAAACAAAACTCTATCAAAAAGTTCTGAGAACTCTTTGCTTTCTAGCACCTCCAGGATTTTTATTTATTTTTTATTGATCATCTTTATTAAATTAATACTTAAGACATAGGCAAACATACATTTATATAAAAGAAAACAAATCATATTAACATGTGGTCAGTTACAAACATTATACGTCACATATATTCTTTTGTACACTTGTCACAAGTCCAGCATTACATATGTTGCTTGATTCCTGTTTTTCCTTAAAGCTCACTCTTCCTACAAAATATTATTATGTATGTACTGTTCCCACAATTTCCATTTTTTTCTACTTAATTTGCTCCTACCCTTTTCTAAAGATCCCACTTCCAGTTCTTGTATCTCTATTGCAATACTACTTCAAATGCAGTTGGTTTAGAATTTGATTTCCATTTTTCTAGCAGTTGCATTTTTGGTGGCCATCAGAATTCAGTGTAACAAGTCCTTACTATGTCTAGGCAATTCAGATCCCGTAACCCATCTCAAGATATTATTTCCATTGTTGCATCCATTTGCTCACCCTGTATTTCTGATAAAGTACTCTGTATGGAATTTTTTTAAAGTCTGCCATAACATTACACTCCCAAAACATATTTTCTCAATTACCTGTTTCATCCCATCACACCACCAACATATACCATCTACTGGAGGAAAAATTCTGTGGAGTCTGCTTGGGGTATAAAAATACCTATGCAAACACAAGCAAAAATCCAAATTTTTTTAGACTTTATTGTATATTTCGGAGCAATACATATGTCCTGCCATTGTTTCCTTGTGAATTGCTTATCCAGTCTATCTTTCCAATATTTTCTAACATCCTCTGATTGATTATGTAGTTATTGTGCAATATTTTATATGCTCTACTAATTATCCCTTCTTTAAGAATAGCTTGTGTTCTAGATTCAAGTAAAAACTCTACCAGAGCTAGTCTTTCACTTAAGATTCCCTTATCTCTTTTCTCTTTGCCTATAGTCTGATATCAGTCCTTGATAGGGAAGGTAGTCTCTAGCCTGTAGTCCAAATGTCCTTTTGGCCTCTTCCTATTCTATTACCTTTCCTTCTCTAGTTATTTGCTCCCATACCTTGGCTCCTTTGCCAATTTTCGCCAGTAAAATCCAGCCAACTCTTGCTTGTTCTCAGTACCCATAATTGCAGTCATCCCTACCGACAAAACCTTCCTTCTGCATTCTTACATTGGTGTAGTTCTTAGAATACTTTCTGCTACTTTATGAATTTAATATAATATTCTGTATGGCTGTTTGTATTTTCCTTAAGGATCTGCATCCAAAATCCCACTCTGTCCTTACTTCATGAATTCCCTCTCTGCTTCATCATCATCCCTTTCCACTTTGCATTATAGCTTCCTGCTTGTGTCATGTATATGAGCCTTAACTCTTTAGCTCTAAAATATCCATTCAAGTCAGGTAATCATAAATCACCTTGTTCTATTGGAAGAATCAACTTAACAAACTTGACTCTTGCCCTCTCCCCTATCAGATAAAAATTCTTCAACTGTTTAAGTAGTATCCACAACTTCTCCTCTAGTTAATAAAAATATGCCTGATCTGTATATAAAACTAAAGGGACTAAAAGCATTTTCACTGCTTGTATCTTACTATGTATATCCATAAACAAGATACTCTAATTTCTCAGTTTTTGTGTAATTTTTTTTAGTCTCTTCTCACATATCTGCGGCTGCCATAGCAGAATCCTTTTTAATCCTAAGTACTTCATTTTATCTGGGGATTGCTGAACCAATTTGTGTGTGGGTACATAGTTTATCGCTATTGCCTTTGTTTTATCATCATTAGTTTTGTATCCTGAAAAGACTTGAAACTGTCTTAATGTTCCATAATACCAAAATATCCCTTTCTAGTTTTATCAGGTGCAAAACAATATCATCTGCAAATAAAGCCAACTTTTCTTGATTACCATACCAATTATAACCTTGAATTTCTGAGTCCCTAATTTTCTTTGTCAGGGGCTGTAAATATAATGCAAGTAGCAAAGAGGAAAAAGGACACCCATTTTAGTTTTCACCTCCTATCCCTCATATATCCTCCTAATTAACCTTATTATTCTGTAAGGGAATGCAAATGCTTCAATTGCCCTAGTCATAAAATCCTAACTTACTCTATCACATGCTTTCTCAGCATCAAGACCCACCACCAGCAGTGGTATTTTTCCTTGCATCCTGCGTCCCTCTGGATCATCCTTGTTCTATTAACATTGTCAAGTGTTTTCCTTCCCCTCCACAAAACCACATTGATCTATACCTTTCAATTTTGTCATCACCTTTACCATTCTTTTATCCAGTATAGACATAAACATTCTATAGTCATGGTTTAGAATTGAAATGGGCCTATATGAAGCTGGATCTTATAGGTCTTTACCATCTTTGGGTATTACAACTACCACAGCTTTCTTCGGGGATGTTGGTACTCCTTTTCTTTTTAAAATACTATTTGTTATTCATCATCATTTTAATCTCTTTTCTTCTTATCATTTCCACATTTCTGTGCTTTATACAGATTTTTATAAATTTTCCGAAATATTTCTAATACCTCTACAGGATTGCTGGTTATTTTCTTTGTTATAGGGTCCCTAAGCTTGACAACAACCCTTTCTACTTTCTGTTACCAGAGCCTTTGTGCTAAAAGCTTTTGTGCTTTGGAATTATTATTAAAAAACAGTTGGTTAACAGCAATCTTTCTAAACTCATGCATATTATCCAGGTAGTCTTTTATTTTCTATTCAGCACTCTGCAGTTCTGCCTCTTCTTGTTCTGTGAGATTCCCCCTATTCTGCAGTACTTTTAACCTTTGCTAGTCCCTCTAAATATTTTTTTTAATTCTTAACTATATCTCTTTTTTCTTTCCCTTTTATTTCTAACCTATTTTTAAACTCCTCTTTCATTTTTCCCATTCCCTAGATATATTTTCTGATGAAATTTTTATCTTCCCTATTAACTCCCAAATAATTTCCACCACCCATTCCTTAAATTCCACTGTGTTTAACAGCTGGGTGTGGAAGCACCAGTTTCACATTTTTGTTTCATTACCCTTCATTTTTATTTTAGTTATTATTGGTGTGAGTTTTAAGCAGTTATTGGATGAGTACCAAACCTTTCAATTAAATGCACATGTTCCTATGAAATAAATCCTGTCTAGCCTAGCACAGTTTTTGTACATTTGGGAATAATATGTAAATTCTGTCAGAGCCCCTACTACTGAATTTACATGTTCCATACCAAATAGTTTCAGAAATTTCTACCCTCTTTCATTATATTTTCCCTTCATGCACCCCTCAGATACATCCTCACTGTTTGCAAATCAAATTACAATCCCCACTTATAAATTTCCCCTGACAAAAGCTCATTATTTCTCCCAGAATTGTCTAAAGCTCCATTGTAGCAGTTTTAAGTGGAATATAAATATATGCCAGTGTAATATTCTTCCATACAAATCTACCATTATTATTGTTTTTCCCTTTTCTATCACTGTTGGAGCTCCTCCAGCAATTAATGGAAGTATTCCCCTTTTCCTGTGTCCCAGATATTCTATTACATCTATCCATCCATCCATCCTCAAACCATTTTTTCCCATTTTGCACATGAGGTTGGGGTGTCACTTCAACAGTGACAATCATCTTGAGCATGCTGTGGTAGTGCATCTCTACCACTCACTTGCACACACAGCCAGTTTAGAGTGTCCATTCTACCTACTGCATGTCTTTGAAATGTGGGAGGAAACTGAAGTACCCAGAGGAAACCCACATGACCACAAGGAGGACATGCAGACTCTGCACAGAAGGCAACCCAGCCAAGAACTGAACCAGAGAACCTCTTTCTGTGAGGTGACACTGCTAACTGGTGCACGACCACGGCCACCAACCATGCTGAAATCCTTTCTTTATCAAATGTACATGCTCAATTCTTTCCAAATGAGTTTCCGGAAGAATTGCTATTTGCACTCTCGCATTTCTTAATATAATTCAGTATAGTTTCTTTTTTGTATATACCTATGAGACCATTCACATTCAAAGATAATATGGAAAGTAAATGTAAAACACACAAATCCACTGAATGGGGTGTCTGGATCCAAGAATGTCCTCCAAAGACTTTAAAATTTCAAAAATTCATTTTAATAACCATAAAAACTTCAATAGTTAAGCACTTTCATCTATCTTGTAGACTTCATCAGAACACTGAACTGTGTACCATCCTAGTTTAAATACTATTGTGAACCAATCGGCTCAATGAACAAATCAAACAATTAGTACATATTCTTGCTATACACATGACTTAAAGTGCACATATAAATTCTTTAGAAAATCAAAGGACATTCTGGAGGACATTCACCCCATAGCATTTGTTTGTGTGTTTTACATGTTTTTTACACCGCAGAATTTTGTACTTTTTTATAATATGGAAAGTGTTGCCATCATGATAAAAAATTATCATTCAAACATATTTTGTATAACAGCTTTTTTATGTCTAGTTTCAGTAGATCAAAACTAGAGCCTTAATATAATTTGTCCATGCTTTCTTCTCTTTTTACATTCTTGTGCCTACATTTTTTTAAACTGAAGAAGAAGAAAGAAGAAGAAGAAATGACATGACACTGCTCTTGAATGAATATCACACAACACACAAAAATAAGTGAAAAAGCATCACTATATTACATGCAGTATATGTCATGTTTTATAAAAATACTATAAAATGGGCAAAAATGTTTACTATCTTTGATTGTAGACCATTTTTAAAAAAACAAAAAAAAAAAAAAAAAAAATTCAAAAAAAAAATAATTATAAAACAAACACTATAACCCTATACCTACTTCCTCCTACTATTATTGCATATTTCATGTCAGTCCAGTGAGTTCTGTTAAGTCAGTAGTCTGTGCTATGTCTATGTCTAGAATTTCAGTCCTTCATGATTCACAGATTTGTCATTTAATATTTTTTATGTTATAGTAATAGTCATGTGATTAGTTAACGGTCATGATTAAGTCCCAACCATATACAATATTCTATATATAATATAAATATACAGAATACATATACATATATAGTATTGTACATGTACTGCTGTAGGTGTAACTTGGTGTATAACTTTGTAACCACACACACACACACACACATACACAACACACAACACACACACACACACACACACACACACACACACACACACACACACACACCACACACAATGTGCACACACATACACATCAACACAAAACTTTATTGCAAAGACTAGCAGGATAGTATATATATATATATATATATATATATATATATATATATATATATATAAATAGGTCAAAAAGGGCCCCCCTAGGGGGGGTAATGGATCAGCCCCTTCCCATACACCCTGTACCAGTACTTGGCTAATACTGTTTTCTGCTTTACATCTACAATGATTACAGATGTTTGGATTTATTTTAAAACCTTTATTTCAAATTTTATAGCACAAACACTGATAGACATTTGTTAAACAAAGCAAACCAGTCTCACAATGAAAAAAGATGTAGCATTAAAACCTCTCTGCCCTTGAAACTCAGATTCACTGAAACCACTGACGCCCACATTCAAAGAAAATGCATCTGTCCAGGGAGAATTAAAGTTTACCTTTGGGTTGTTTTCAAATCATAGGCCCCTTGCACACATTTTGTAGGACTATGCAAACATGCAAGAGTTATTTTATTTACCTTCCTGGTTGTATTAAATTATATCCCTTGTATAATATAGCTCCACTTGTTAGAAAGCATTTTAAATTTATAGTTTGAACATTTTTTCCAGTAAGCAATGAAACAAAACATAAGAACCAATAATGACAAAACTGCCCAATTCAAAACATTTCAACCATAAAAGGCCACTCAAACATCTGTCATTACAATCCACCAGTATCACTCAATATGCACAATCTCTGCAGAAGTAAAAGTCATCTGAATATTTCCACAATAAAGAGAAATCTGAAGGTAATGCTACTCAATGCTAGAAACTCTCAAGGCACTCCTAAAAATGGAGAACATTGATATCTGTGCATTAACTGAGACCTAGTTCAAGGCTCCAGAGAGCTCCCCTGCAATACCAGGCTACAACTCTTACCACACTTTTCGGCCACCAAACCAAGACCGAAACACTAGAGGTGGAGGAGTGTCCATATTCACCAAGGATATTCACACCTCCAGGCTAGTTGTCCAACACAATGCATCTGAAATTCTCCAGGTGCAACTAACAAGTAGGTAAGACTGCAATCCAAATTGTAGTTTGCTACAGATCCCCCACCATGCCCCAAGATTCTCACTACACCTTTCTAAACATACTGGAAAATATTAAGATACAACCAAGCACCCTAATGCTGGGTGATTTCAACTACCCTGCCATTAACTAGGAAAACTACTCGGGTACCAGCACCTTTTCCCAACGGTTCTTGGAATTCATAAATTCCAATGCCCTGGATCAACTAATCCATTGTCCCACCAGGGGCTCCAGTATCCTAGACCTGGTCATTACCAACATGGGAGATAGATGCTCCACACCAGTGGTCACCCCCTCATTGGTCAGGTCTGACCATACGCAAATCACCCTTGACATCCACATCCCACTCCCTCCCCCAGTAAGGAAACCTCCATAAAAAAATTCTCCAAAGCCAACTTCATGCTACTCAAGTTAGAAGTGACAAACGTCATGACACCCATGCAGATGGGATCTGAAAGTTCGACTGCTGAATCCTACACTAAAACACTATACGAGCACATCCACTCGTGCATGAATTGTGCCATCCCAAATAGAACCAAGATGATCTCCTCCAAAAAAGGAAGCCAATCTGGTGGTCCCCTACCATAAACAAACTATACAACAGAAGGAAGAAACTGTTGCAGAAAAGAGGAAAATCCCAGGATGCAAAAAACTCCCTTATCTGTCTCAGTAAGAAGCTGAGATCCCTCATAAAATCCTCCAAAGCTAGTTATGAAAATAAAATTGCAAAAGATTCCAAAGACAATTACAAGGGATTCTGTAGTTATGTCAAGAATCTAAATGGCAATGCTCAGATCTGCACTGAGCTATAATAGAATGAGAATGCTATTAAATATACTGATCCCAAGAATATTGCCAATATCCTGGCAGATCGATTTAGTGCCAACTTCACCCCCCTCTCACCCCCTAAAGGACCCATCTCAATACCAAAAGATTGTCAAATTCAAGTAATCACGGCCACACAGGTAGAAACCGCACTCTCCAAAGCTAAGAATACAGTATCCATGGGACCAGATGACATCCCGGCCTGTGTACTACATGAATTACAAAATGAACTGGCACCTCACCTAAGTGTCATGTTTAATCATAGCCTCACCTCAGGCTTCGTGCTCACTGAGTGGAGCACAGCTACAGTTATCCCACTCCACAAGGGGGGATCCACCTTGTATCCTGGGAACTACCGTGCCATCAGTCTGATGAGCCTGATCTGCAAGTGTATGGAACACATTATCATGGAACTTATAAACAAAGACATTGGCAACCTTCAAACACTGGACCCCACCAAGTTTGGGTTTGTGAAGGGCCGATCTTGTCTCCTGAACCTGATTGACTTCTTCGAATCAGCCTCCAGAGCTGTGGACGAGGGTAAGGCGGTCCAGACAGCCTATCTGGACCTTGCTAAGGCCTTCAACACCATCGCCCACTCTGGAATCATAGATAAACTTACTAAGCTGGGCATAAATCCCCTACGTCACTCGATGGGTTGCCAACTGGCTTACTGACAGAACCCGACTGTAAAAGTAGCCGTCTGCAAATCCAGCTCCTGACAAGTGACAGTGGAGTACCTCAGGTTTCAGTCCTGGAGCCGCTCTTGTTTGGCATCTACTTCTCTGAAGTACAGGCCAACATTAAGGGACTCTGGCTAACTAAGTTCGCAGATGACTGCAAACTAGGAGCCATTATTGAATCCCCAAATGATGCAGATATTCTACAAAAGGGCCTTACAGAAACAGATGTTTGGTGCCAGAACCACGGGCTCAAGCTCAATGCCAAGAAATGTATAGTTATCCCCTTTGGGGAAAAAACATGTACCCATGAATTACCACATATGTGGCAGTACACTAAACACCGAAAGTGTGATGAGAGACTTAGGGACACAGGTGGACAGTGGTCTCACCTTCGATAACCACATCACCACAACAGTCAGGAAATCCTTCTATGTGGAACACATCATCACTAAGGGCTTTTCATCCAGAAAAAAGGAGGTCATTGCCCCACTGCACTCATCCTTCATTAGACCCATTATAGAGTACAACGCCCCATTTGGTATGTACCTCACAAGACATCTGCAACAGCTGGAAAGGCCGCAGAAATACCTCACTAAACGAATCACAGGCCTAAAGCAGATTATGCTGACCTTCTAAAAAAACTCCAGCTATACTCTGTGGCATATTGTCTACTCAGAGGCGATCTCTGCTTAACATACAAGGCCATGTCAGACCCTGAGCTGTCCAAGTCCCTCAGAGCCACACGCTGCAGGGATCTAAATCTTGTCATCACAATGAACAAAACATGCTGGAGGGATAGGTTCCTGACCCAGAGACTCCCCATACTCTGGAATAGACTGCCCATACATGTCAAGCAGAGCATCTCCTTGGCCCCCTTCAAAAGGAACCTTGACAATTGGATGGGAGATAGGAAATTCACCCCGGGGATCATGTCAGTCGCCCTGCTAGACAGGGGTCCAGGGAAGTAAATATTGTGGGAAGAAATATCCAGGGAATTCTTATGGCTAGGCTTGTATAGTCCCTAGGGCCGATAGCCTAGTACCAACCTATGAACCTATATGTAACTAATGAAGAGCGTGCTGCTAGCAAAGAAGTTTATATTTCAGTGTTTCATCTACAAATTTAGTGCCTGCTGCCCTTGAAGAATAAATTGTCTATATTACATCAAAAAAATGGTAATCTGGAAATATTGCAATAAGGAATGGATGACAAACTGAAAACAGGTTCATAGTTACTAGGCATCTCATAAAAAAGAGGACATACCCAGGAATGCAGCACCCCACACCCCTTAAAATACAACACAGTATCAGCAATCCATCTACATACTGTGGGAGTAGAACCCACAGCATTCTGCATCAAGAGCAAGCTGTGCTATCTGTTGTGCTACTAACACTGCTTTTAAGTACTATACAACTAAACAGTTGCACATTGTAAACAGACTTACATGAGCAGCAGTAAACCTGTCTTTCCTTGAAGCTCAAAATTCTTTGAAAATGCACTTGAAACTCAGTTCCTTGAAAAATGCACCTGAAACTCAGTTCCCTGAAAAATGCAGCTTGGTAATTGGGGTAGACGATTCAGGTTCTTGTTTCCTGTAACTAAGCTTGAATGTTTGAACCTAAGCAAATTACTAACTACCTGCTATCCCTAACTAGGGCATTTCACTTTTACACACAGATACCTCAACCTCTTAGTGCAAGAAATCTGGACAAAACCTAAAATGAGCTTAGAAAATGGCTAGAGTAACAGGATTTGTGTTCATTTACAATTTTCTAAACCATATGAAGTCTGAAACTCAAATGTCTTATTGTAGGTTCATAGGTTCATAGGTAGGTACTAGGCTATCTGCCCGAAGGCATTTATAAGCCTAGCCTGAATGTGTTGGCTTTTGCTGCCCCCTTAGATTAGTTCCCTGTGCCTCTGTCCAGTAGAGCCACTGAAGTGATCCCCAGGGTAAACTTTCTGTTTCCCATCCACTCATCAAGGTTTCTCTTGAAGTGTGTTAGCGAGAAGCTCTGCCTAATGTAGACTGGAATCTTGTTCCAAAGCATGGGAAGTCTCTGGGACAGGAATCTATCCCTCCAGCACATCCTATTTATTGTTGTGGTAAGGTTTAGATCCCCAGAGCATGTGGCTCGAAGGGATAAGGTTTTCTTTTGGTGGAGCATGTCCATCAATTCTGGGTTGGACATGGCCTTGTATGTCAGGCAGAGATCACCTCTGAGTAGGCGGTATGCAACCGAGTACAACTGGAGTTTCTTCAGTCGAGCTGCATAGGGCATCTCTTTGAGGTCATTGATCCTCTTGGTGAGGCACTTCTGTGGTCTTTCCAACTGTTGCACATGTCTTGTAAGGTACATCCCAAATGGGGCATTGTACTCTATGACGGGTCTGATGAGTGATGAGTAGAGGGGCACAATGACCTCTTTTGATCTGGATGCGAACCCTTTTGTGATTAGGTGGGCCACATAGAAGGATTTTCTAATCACTTCAGGAATGTGATTATCAAAGGAGAGATCCCCTGTTCTCCCCTGTACACGCTTTATGTAAATGCTGTATATATGTTCCCATCCCTACTCTCTGTAAATGGCTCTACATGCAAATGGCTCTTTGACCGTGAACGTAAATTGAATTTTCCTCTAGTTCTTCTTCTTTTCCTTTACTTGTCTTTTTTATTCTTTTCTCCTCCTAATTCCACTACTTCTCATTTAACTATTATTTTATGTATTTCATATGTATGTGTTTTTTTGCATTATTCTATGCAGTTTGTACAAATGTATAATTCCTTGCTTTCTTGTTTTAATTGTTTAATTTGTGCAATTGTTTTTAATGTGGAGCTTTTCTCCCTGGGCCTCCACTGAAAATGGGCTCTTTGAGCCCAGTGGACCTCCCCAGTTATCAAACTGGAAATAAAATAATAAAAATAAAATTACTATCTACTTGGGTCCCCAGATCCCTTATTACGTTTTCCGTATTTAGGGAACTACCACCTATGTGGTAGTTTGTGGGTAATTTGTTTTTCCAAAGGGGATGACTATGTACTTTTTGGCATTTGGCTTGAGGCCATGATTTAGACACCAAGTATCCATCTCAGTGAGACCCTTTTGGAGGATTTCTATGTCAGCTGGAGAGTCAGTTATAATCCCTAGTTTGCAGTTGTCTGCAAACTTGCTCAACCATAGTCCTCCTGTGCTTGCCCGTAACTCTGAGAAGTATATGCCGAACAGAAGGGGTCCTAGGACTGAGCCCTGGGGAATGCCACTTGTAATCGGTTTAGAGTTGGACCTAGCTCCTGCAACTCTCACCATGTGGGTTCTGTCCATGAGCCAGTTGGCAACCCATCTTGTGATGTAGGGCTTTATGTTCAGGCTGGTGAGCTTGTCTATAATACCAGAATGGGGAATGGTATTGAAGGCCTTTGTGAGGTCTAGGTAGGCTGTGTGTACCACCTTTACCTCATCTATATCCTTGGTAACTCTCTCAAAGAAGTCCATCAGGTTTAAGAGGCAGGATCTGCCCTTAACAAAGCTGAACTGGGTAGGGTCCAGTGTTTGGAGGTTCCCAATGTCTCTGTTAATGAGTTCCATGATGATGTGCTCTATATCCTTGCAGACCAAGCTAGTCAGGCTTACAGGGCGATAGTTCCCTGGTTTGTTTTGGCCCCTCCTTTGTGGAGTGGAATAACCACTGCTGTGTGTCACTCTATGGGTACGTAGCCTGTGGAGAAGCTGAGTTTGAACAGTGTGTTTAGGTGAGGCGTTAGTTCATCTTTGAGCTCGTGTAGGACGCAGCTTGGGACACCATCCAGTCCCATTGATGCTGTGTTTTTGGCTTTGGAGAGGGCTGTTTTAACCCGACTGTGTGTGATTTCAGGGGCTCTTCATTCTGGTATGGTTATAGGCCCTTTTGGGAGTGAGAGGGGGGTGAAGTTTGCACTGAACCTGTCTGCCAGGATGTTGGTGATATCGGTCGGTTCAGTGTATTTTGTGCCATTCTGCACTAACTCCAAGCAGATCTGAGCATTGTCACTTAGATTCTTGGCATAGCTAAAGAATGCATTGTGGTTATCTTTGGAGTCCTTGGCAATTTTTCTTTCGATGCTCGCCTTGGATGATTTTTATGAGGGATCCTGGTTTCTTGCTGATACTGATCAAGGATGTCTTTCCTTCTTGGGATTTTACTCTTTTCTGTACTGGTTTCCTTTTGAAGCCACGGTGGTACAGCGGTAGCATTGTTGCCTCATAGCAAGAGGTTCTCGTGTTCGATTCTCAGCTGGAGTGCTTTCTGTGTGGAGTCTGCATGTCCTCCCCGCAGTCGAGTGGCCTCCTCCGAAAGACGTGTGTGAATGGGCGTGCCTTTGCTGAAGGTTGGGCGTCGTGCTGGCAACTCGGCACCATATAAATCGACTGACAATCATTAGCAGACTGGAGTTCCGCTGTGGTGACCCCTAATCAGGAAAAGCCGAAAAGACAAACAACATTGTATAGCTTGTTTATGGCAGGGGTCCACCAGACTGGTTTCCATTTCTTGGAGGAGTGAGTCTTGGTTTTGCTTGGGATAGCACGATCCATGCATTCTTGTAGGTGCCCATAGAATGCATTAGTAAAGGATTTTGCAGCTTGAACAGCATTATCCTTTAGCATGGGGGCTTTGAAACTTTCCACCTTGGTCTTAAGTAACGTGGAAGTTTGCTTTTGAAAGGTTTTCACTGTGGTTTCCTTCTCGGGGGTGGAGGCGGAATGTGGATATCCAAAGTGATTTGTTTATGCTCAGATCTAACCAGGGAGGGGTTGACCTCTGGTGTGGAACACCGGCTGCCCATGTTGGTGATGACTAGGTCCAATATGTTGTCACCTCTCTGGTAGGAGTGTTGACTAGTTGATCCAGGGTGTTTGAGTTTATAAATTCTAGGAATTGTTGGGCATGAGAGTTAGTACTTGAGTAGTTCTCCCAGTTAATGTTTGGGTAATTGAAGTCACCCAATATTAGGGTGTTTGGTAGGACCTTTATGTTTCCCAGTGTTTCCAGAAATGCGGAATGGGGGTCCTGGGACATGGTGTGTGATCTGTAGCAAACTACAATTTGAATTGCAGTTTTGCCCGTTGTTAGTTGCACGTGGATGATCTCTGAAGCATTGTGCTGTGCCACTAACCTGGAGGTGTGGGTATCCTTGATGAATATGGATATTCCCCCGCCTTTTGTATTTCAGTCCGGGTTCTGTGGCTGAAATGTATGGTGAGAGTTGTAGCCTGGTAGTGCTGGGGTGCTCTCTGGGGCCTTAAACCAGGTTTCTGTTACTGCACATATCCATTTTCTCCATACTGAGGAGTGCCTCGAGTGCATGTATTTTGAGGTTTAGACTTCTGGCAGTGAGTAGCATTACCCTCAGTTTTTTGTTACTTGGGCTATTTACGGCGGTGTGTTTGTCTTTTGAGCCTTGCCTAAAAAGGGCACTATGGAGGTGGCAAGAGCTTTGGCCAGTATTCAAAAGCCTAAGGGTGACAGGTGCAAGCCGTCTCTAGCGAAGCAGTGTGTCTTGTCGAGCATTTCATCCCAGGTGGACAGACACTGGATCCCCTTTGAATGACACCAGAAACTTAGCCAATTATAGTAACTTCATTCGTTTTTATGAGGAACAGATCAAAAATATGGGACAAAAATCTGGACAGTTGAAAGGTATGCTACCTGCCTAGCTGTTACACACACACACACACTCACCGACGTACCTTCCTCTAACACAAACACAGACACACACACACACACACACACACACACACACACACACACACACACACACACACACACACACACACACACACACACACACACACAGCTGTCAACCAATCAGGGACAGTCAGGGACAATCAGGCACACTTTTCATATATTAGTATTATTAACTTGAGACATTGACAAAATAAAAGAAGATGAGTGAATATACATTTTCAAAAGTAAAAGAAGTCTGTAACTCTAATTATTATCATTATTTTTTAAGTGTAATTCACCACCTGTTCTCCAAAAGTCACAACTTTTAGGTGGGATTAAGAGGGACAGAGCTAAAATTTTAGTTACAGTCAGGGACAGTTGAGAGGTATGCATCTACCTGCCTGCCTCCCTCTTAAACACACACACACACACACACACACACACACACACACACACACACACACACACACACACACACACACACACACACACACACACACAGACACAACTACCTACCTCTTACATACACACACACAAAACCTACCTACCTACCACTTAAACACACACCATAGCTCTCAACCTCTTAGCACAAAAAATCTGAACAAAGCGCAAAATAATGGGGGGACAAATCCTCAAAAAGTGACATCAATAGAACTTGTTGGTGGGACAGACTTGTGTCCCAGAGACTCCCCCTTCTGTGGAAGAGGCTCCCTCTCCATGTCAAGCATAGTGCCTTATTAACCCTTTTTAAGCACAACCTGGAAACCTGGATGGGAACATAAAATGCACATATGGGATTCCACCTGTGTTTCTGCTGGACAGGGGTATCGGGTGCTGACTTGTGGGAACATGGGCTAAAAATTCTTGCCTAGGCTTATAAGGGCCTCAGGGCAAATAGCCTAGAAACTTCCTATGATTAGGATTGGCTGTAAGGGCTGGGTTCGTTGGGCTTAGATGTGAAGTGGGCATAGGCATGCACCATGGCTGGATGAAGTGTTGCCACTTGCTGCCCTCTCCTTGTGGAGGGGCCATGGTACAGTGGCAGTGACTTTGGATGTGCACTGGGCGCTTCCTGTGGATCACCCTGGGTGAAGTGGCACTGGTCATGACTGCCCTTCTAGATTTCTGGCTGCTAGCAGCTGGCTTAAAACTGGTGTGGAACAGGGGTATCTGACTGTTTAACGAAAACAAACTATCACAAAGCACCTCCTAATTCCTGTACTAAGAATTCTCCCAGCATGAGATACCCACGTCTTATCTCTTGTTTCCTGTAGGAGAAAATGTAAATTCTCATTCCCCAAGGTAGCCCTTCTACAATCTTGCACTCACAGAATAAATATATAATTTTTCATTGTTGAGAAGGTTCCTCCCGTGTCCTGTTTCAAATACAAATTATAATGTTCATTTTTCAAGATAAACCCACCCTCCATCCCTTCTAGTCAGCCTAAAAATCTGCTTGTTGTGCTGCATTGCCTTTTTTACCTCCTGATTCATGTAGAAGAGAAATTCAGCTGCATATTTTCTTCAGAAATTCCCTTTCAACTTCAAGTGCTGTACTAGTTTCAGAGTATGATTGCATTCAGCAGTATGCTCAGTTACTTTTGCATCCCATGCCTTATCATGTTTTACCCAGTTATTTAAAAAGAGAACAGCTTATACAGCTTATTTAAATATAAATTAAATTCCAGTGGGTGTATGTATCCGGTATAAAAGCCATGTTACCTGCAGAGAAGGAATGGCCAGTTAGACTTTAGTGTAGTGGGAGGGGAAGAATCAGCTGTTAGAAATGCCCCTTGGTGCACAGATGTCTTACTGACATATTTAAACAGATAAAGCAAAGAAAACAGTACACTCTGAAAGAAAGACTCGATGAGGTAGTTGCTGGTATGTAATAGTGTTGTGCACCATAATTACAAGTCTTATATTGGACCCTAATGATATGCCTATTGTTTTTTTTTAAATTAGGCTGACTGCCTAGATAACAAAGGGTGGAATTCATAGACAACTTTGTAGTATACAAAGTCACACAAGTTGCTTTGCATACTATACAAGGCTTTCAATGTCCGTAGTCCTTTCAAAGGTAAATGGCTGTTTTGAGCAGTGAGAGGTACAGTACCACATGTGAGGGAGTGGCGCCTGTAGTAGTGACGTTGACTGGCAGTCCAGTGTACTGCTGAAGATGGTAATTTGCATAATTCATTAAGTCAAAGACATCCATGCTAGGCAGTTTTTGTAAAGAGTAATGTATGCAGCAATTTATGTAGTATGCCTATGCATTTCAATAGTAAAATAATCTGTGTAGGGTGAAAAGGAGCAGGTTGCTGATCTAGACAAGCAGCAAAGTGTAGTTTGTGTATATAATTGGTTACAACAATTCCACCTCCTCAAGTTTCTCAAACCACAACTGGATACCAAATGTTCTCCTTGTTACTTAAAAATAAAAAGAGACCAGGTACTAAAAAACAGGAATAATTTATTCTAGCGCCTCAGTGTTACCACCTTCATGGAATAAAAAATTACACAAAACACACTCTTTATATACTTCATTCCTAATTACATCTCATAAATCAGTTAAACAATAAAAGACAACAATTAACTTTTTAAAGCAAACATTTCCAATTCAGTTCATTATTTAAACATTTGGGAGTTAATGTGTTATATTTTAAAATATAAATATTTTCTTTATACAATAAGTTTTGTTTTAATATTTCATCTGTAACATCTCTGCATTCAGTTTGTTCCAAAATAGTACATTGTAATAAATTAACATTACTTTCATGAAACTTTTTAAAGTGTGAAGCAATCACTTTATCTTCCCTACAATTTTATTTGTCTCTTAAATGTTCCATGAACCTTATACGGAATTCTGTCTTTGTTTCACCTATATAATATAGGTGACAAGGACATTTTAGGGCATATATTACCCCCTATACTTTTAAAAAAGAAAGTGCCCTTAGGTTCAAATCTTATGTGATTCATGCTGTGAAATGTAGTTACAATATAAGAACATATGTTGCACCTACCACATTTTAAAGTTCCTTTAACAGTTGGAGCTCTTATTAACTCTATGGTTGGCATGGTAAACATACTATGCACAACCACGTCTCTCACATTTTTACCCCTGGTATAAGAAAAAAATGGCTTTCATGGAAAAATACTAGCCACATATTTGTCATGTTTTAGGTACTTCCAATAATGTTCTATTAATTCTTTTATTTCCTTACTTTTACTATTATAAACTGATACAAAGTATAAAGGATCCACTATATTTTTCTTGTCCCTTTCACTTGCTCTAGCCATAAAAGTTAATCTATTGCTCCCCCTTATACTATCTGTCCCTTCTACTTCTTTCCAAACTCTACTTTGAGCTTCTTGTATAGCACTAATATTATAACCTCTTGGCTATAAATATCTTTATAGTTTCATTCATTTCTCGTGCCAACAAAGCTTTATCACTACATAGCTTTGAAGTGCATAACAATTCACCATAAGGTAAAGCTTTTAAAACATGAGGTGGATGGCAGCTTGTAGCCTGAAGGTACTGGCTGCCATCTACAAATTTTCTGTAAATATTTGTCACAGTCTTTCCGTTTTTGTCCTCTTCTAACACAAGATCTAAATATATAACTCTGTTACCCTTTTGTAAACCATCAAAGGCTAAACCAAATGGGTTTTTATGCAATTCTTTTATGAAATCTTCTACTTCTTCCCAACCATTTTCACATATAAATATTAAATCATCTATGTAACAAAAGTAAAAATTAACATATTATTTCATAAAATTTAACTTAAACAAAAAAGAAATTTCAAAAAAAGCCATAAAAAGATTTGCGTAAATGGGGGCAAAAGCTGCCCCCATCGCTGTACCTTGTTTTTGCTTATATAGCACATTATTAAAATACAAATAATTAGCTTTTTAAACAAAAATCAACCAAATCTGAAATGAAATTAGAAAAGGGACTGTAACCTAGAAAATGTTTAATAGCTTCTATTTCCATCTTCATGCTTAATATTTGTGTATAAGCTTTTAACATCCAGGACCAGCCAATATTTCTCCTTATTCCAAATTATAGGAGAAATTTTAGCCACGAAATCAAAACTGTCCTGTATGTATGCTGGTGATTTTTGTGTAGCCGATGTTATGTAAGAAGTATTTACATGCAGATATTATAGGTCTACCAGGGGGATTCTCTAAACTTTTATGGACTTTCGGCAAGCAGAAAAAAACAGCCTTCTCACTATTCCTATTGAACAATTTATCTCTCACATCCTTTTCTGTGAAATAACCTAACTTTACACCTATCTAATATTTTTCATAATTAAGCATTGCTTGTTCGTATTCTTTTCTGTCACACTTTATGTACACTTCAGTGTTCTCCAAATGTTCCATACACATCTTATAATACTGTAACACATTCGTAATCACTATCTTATTGCCCTTAACCGAGGATTTTATTACCAAATCTTTTCTATTACGTAGTGCTTTTAACGCTTGCCATTCTTTTAAAGTCAAATTGTAACTTGTATCATTTCTTATTACTTTTTCACAAATATTTTCACCACCAAAACTTATCATAGAATTAAAGTGGGATATATGTATATTATCAAAGGGAGGAATATATTTACTCGCAGTTGGAATAGTGGATACATCTATTTTACAATAAGCATTCAAAGTTTCCACATTAGTGCTACTTATATTATTTAAAAATTCACCCTGTTCTTCACAGCATGAAAAGAAACTTGTAGCTGAATCACTGTTAGATAATAATACATCTCTATCACATACATTAAACTTATTTAAAAGCATAGAAAAATGATGTCTCAGTACAATTTACATATAAACCTAAACATTTCCTGTTTCAATACATGGTTTCTTGGTATTACCGTAGGCGCAAACTTTAAACCAAGATTTAATACAGTTATTTGTTCTTCTGCCAAACTACATTGAGAAAAGTTCAACACTAAATTAGATTCAGCACATAACTTAGCATCTGAATCTCTTGTTGTAATATTGTCCTGTGCCTTGTCCTTGTTTATAATCTGTTCTTTGTCCCCCATCTGAGTTATAGCCATTATACCCTCCGTTCCGATTCCGATTCTGACCTCGTCGTTGTTGTTGCTGCTCCCCTTGGTCACAAAAAGTCAGAAGATGCTCCTCTGGTCTTTGTGGTTGAGGTAAATCTGCAAATTCCTCATTGTCATCTGTGCTATAGTGGCTGGTTCCCTCTGAAGACACGAAAGACGTAGAAGCAGTCTTTTTAAAACTCACATGCTGACATTGCTGCTTTCCTGACTTCCGAGTGGTCTGAGGTATAAAAGCACGCCCCGCTTCATAATTGTTGATGTCTCAAATCAGTTTGGTTCTTTTATACTCAATTATGTCTGTTTCCAATGAAAAAAGTTTTTTATTAATCCTTTTCAAAAGATTATTGCTATTCTGTGCCCCCAGAGAACTACTTAGAGTTTGAGAAAGTGAAACCAGTTCTTGCTTTAAACTTCTGTTTCACTTGATCTCTTTCTGATAATGTGTACAACCATTCCATCACACACTTATGAGAAGCTTTTAACCAACGTTCTTGAACCTAAGGGCACTTTCTTTTGTAAAAGTAAGAGGGTAATATATGCCCTAAAATGTTCTTGTCACCTATATTATATAAGTGAAACAAAGAGAGAATTACATATAAGGTTCATGGAACATTTAAGAGACATAAAAAATTGTAGGGAAGATAAAGTGATTGCTTCACACTTTAAAAAGTTTCATGAAAGTAATGTTAATTTATTACAATGTACTATTTTGGAACAAATTGAATGCACAGATGTTACAGATGAAATATTAAAACAAACATTATTGTATAAAGAAAGTATTTATATTTTAAATTATAAATCATTAACTCCCAAAGGTTTAAATAATTAATTGAATTGGAAATGTTTGCTTTAAAAAGTTAACTGTTGCCTTTTATTGTTTAATTGATTTATGAGATGTAATTAGGAATGAAGTATATAAAGAGTGTGTTTTTGTGTAATTTTTTATTCCATGAAGGTGATAACACTGAGGCGCTAGAATAAATTATTCCTGTTTTTTAGTACATGGTCTCTTTTTATTTTTAAGTAATAAAGAGAGCATTTGGTATCCAGTTGTGGTTTGTGTATATAATTGGGTGTGCAAGAGTGTGTGTGCGCACACGTGTGTGTGTGTGTGTGTGTGTGTGTGTGTGTGTGTGTGTGTGTGTGTGTGTGTGTGTGTGTGTGAGAGAGAGAGAGAGAGAGAGAGAGAGAGACTGAAACTGTAGAACAGGGTCACAACATGCTATAAAAATCAAAATTTGGCATGTTAGACTTGAGTTAGTGTATTTAGCAGAGAAGATAACACTCAGAGAGATTGCTCTGGCACTTAATGAGACAATAAATCTCAAAACAAGAGATGTGTAGGAAGATTAGTTAAATCCAAAGAAGGGAAATAAGAAGTTATAATTTGTAAGTTATTTCTCCATCTACTCAAGCAATCTTTGTGAGATAGATGACTTTATTAACAGAAAACATAATTAGCAACAATATCCAGTTATCTAGTTCATGATGATGAAAAAGGCAGAGACTAGCAAGAGAATAAGATACAAGGTTAAAATGTATGGATATTGCTTGCATTTAATACACTACACAGACTTTATTTTAGCTAAATGAGAGAAACAGAAAAATAAGGAAAGAGAGAAAAAGGAGGAAGACTAGCATTGCTATGTCAGCCTAAGGTTCTGAAAAACAGCAGGATTGGATAAAGGCTTATTATACTGTTAAAACTGTCTGAACATTAAGACCTTACTGACTTAACTTTATGGATACTACTGGTATGACCAGAATGTTGCCTTATGTGAAACACACTATTCTTTTGTCATAAATAAAACGTGCGTGCTAAAACGTAGACCCCCAGTAATCTTAACTGTTACTGTTAGGGCCAGATACCAAAAGAGTTGCTCTCAGTGTTAGTCTTCCCTGATTCCAAAAGAGCTGCTTCAGTGTAAGTGGCATACTTCGGTGTAAGTCCTGTCTCTAAACAGGCTTACACCAGGGACCAGATTCCAGAAGACCTGCTGTTGACCTGTTCTCAGTGTAAGCGTTCACTTACACTGAGAGCAAGTCTTTTGGAATTGGCCCCTTAATATTTTGACATAGCCATCAGTTTGAATTCAGACTAAATTCATCATAAATCATACATTACTAGAACAATGGAGATTAAGTTAATTCAATTGTTCAACCTGACAGTCAGTGGTACGAACCTGGATATGGGTCTTACGAGACACTGTAGTACCTAACCTTTTCTTTTGAGCAACTAACAGTCGACATAAATAAGGTATACTGAAGACCAACAAATGTTTTTTTTTTTCTGGTGATGCATAATTTATGATTAATTTACTCTGAACTTAAACTGTCTAAGTGAAAGAACTTGAAAAACCCAAAACAGGTCTACCTGGATAACATTGTGGATTTTATTTTATTAGGTAGAATATTGAGATATTTTTTAGAATGACTTTACTTTTTTATTTTAATTCTGTTATTTTTATTGTTTCAGTATAAAAAGGTATACTGCCCAGAAACATGCACTGTCTGGGGAGGTTCTATATTAGATATTTGAACGCTTAAAAGTTCGAATCACTAAAGAACGAACTTTAGTGATTGAACGCTTAAAAGTTTGAATATCTATAAAAAGATTATTTAAAAAAAAAGAAAAAGTAAAGGGTTTAAGCCCCCCACCTGGGGGGGCTGCACCCCCACACCCCCCCACTACCTAAATATACCAACTCCGAGATCACACTTCAGTGTGCTACAGTGCGGAAATGGAAAATTTCACATTTCCTACACTGTAGCGTGATCTTGGAGTTGGTATATTTAAGTAGCATGGAGTCTGGGTGGTGCCCCTTACACCCTTTAGTTTTTCTTTTTTATTATTTTGTTTTGTTTTTTTTTTAAATTTTTATGTTTATTCGAACGTTTAAGTGTTCGATCACTAAAGTTTGCTCTTTAGTGATTCAAATTTTTAAGCGTTTGAATATCTAATATAGACCCGTTTGGGGTTGCGGGTGGTATTGGTATGAGCTACACTATGTAAGCTGGCATTCTAAGGGAGTACTTTAATTTTGTTTAATTTAATTGTGATCGATTTCATTGTGGCTAAGCATATTGTACACAAAGCATTTCCTTCTTCACTCTTTATCATTCAACATCCAAATCAAATGTATATAAAACCAATCCTCTAAAATACGCACACACTGTAAATAGCCCCCCTGCACCCCCACATGAGGGGATTTACCCAATACTTACCCCTTTCATATAGATAGATAGATAGATAGATAGATAGATAGATAGATAGATAGATAGATACATAGATACATAGATACATGGGTACACATGCTTAGGTCAGTAGTGTGTTTGGTTGACATAGGGCTTTTAGAGACAACTATCTCTGGGAATGTTTGGGATTATCAAAAAGAAGTAGAGAAGTATCAGACAACCTATGTAGAAATTCTATAGGCATGAGAAGTGTATTAACTGGTTCTTTGAAAGAGCAGTTGATGCATGGAACAGATTATCAAACTACATTAAAGCAAACACTAGTTTAGATATTTTTAAGAACAGCCTGAACACTTACAATTGGAACAAGTGTTTTTGGTATATTGGCAGGCTAGAAGTTTATTAATGCTCATGCTTGAAATATTTGTATGTATGTGTCTGTTTAGCCAACCAAAAGAGGATGACTGAACAGATGGTTGACAGGTGTTTGAGATAACACAATTCTCTGGTCTTGGGAATATTCCTTTTCCTTAACTTTTTGCGATCTCAGAGTTATTATACATATATGTGTGTGTATCTATATATATATATATATATATATATATATATATATATATATATATATATATATATATATATATCATTAGAAAGGTATATGGAGTGTAGCCCCCTACACGGGGGGTGTAGTTGGAGTTGTCTCCCTGCAAAAAAAACTTCATTTTTTAGTTTTTTTTTTGTTTTAATTTTTTCATGTGCTGAGGTTGTTTCTTGCTGCATACATAGTACTGCTTCAACATTCACATTTTTTTATGTATTCTGGACGCCATTTAAATGAGGGCGACTGCAAGTTATACTGATTATTATAGTGTTTAATTTCTTTTGTATTTAGTTAGTAACCTCTCTTAGTTTGTTTTCATTACATTTTTGGGAATATTTAAAAGAAAAAAACAAAACAAAGTGACAGTTCTTGTGACTGTTTTGCTCTGATTAATAGTATCTGAAAGTAGCCTAGATAAAAACAACTTTATATTAAATAGTAACAATTGCATTTGGAAAATCCTGAGTTCCAGTATGCATTAGAAGTGGATTGCAAACTGGTAGTAGGATCGTTTGGTTACTTGGGGAACATACTGGTAAGCAATAATTGATGCTTTATCTTGAAAGTAAACAAGTTTTATATTTTAAACTTTGTTGCTATTTAATGTGAATTTCATGGCTTAAAGTTAAAGAATTGTAACCAATGTTTAATATGTGCAGGTTCCAGTTTAGAAATTAGGATGGCCATTTGGTAATAAATAGGTAGACTTGTGTCACCTCCTAGGAAAAGGCAAAAGTTCAGGTACGTTTGTCTAAAAGTTAAAACAGTTAAGCATTTTAATGGACAAGATATATATGCAGGAAAAAAATTATTAAGTAAGAGTAAGTGAAATTTTTAAGTAAGAGTAAGTGAAATTTTATTTAGACATTTAAAAAGCCTGTAGTTGCAGGTGAGTGAAACGTATATTTTTTGTTTTTGTAATTTTCTAAGTAATAGTTTTAGCCTGGGAAGAATTTTCTGTAGGTGAATGAATATACATAAACGAGTTTAGATATATCTTACTCTACTGTTTCTTCTTTTTTAGCTCCAATATCATCATAACTTGACGTTTGTATATAGTTATTATGTTTTGTTTCAAAGGAAAGGGAGGAGGGGAATTTTTTTTAAATTAGTATTAGAGATCAGGGACAGAAAGCATGTCATGCCAGAAAATAAGAAATAATGATTCTGCAAAGGTTTGTGCTAGAATATAATAGACAAAGGTTTTTCAGAAACACAAAACTAAGTTAACGTAAAGAATAAAAAAGTAAAATGCCATCGTTTGACCTGTTGATGTGAAGTTGTAATAGTTTAGTGGATAAAACAAAGTTTGAGACAGTACTGACATATATTTTTAAAAGTACCATCCACATAATAATAATGTTGAGGAGAAACATTTAAATTCAAAAGCAAAGTAAAGTTTTGGGAAGAAGAGTGGAAATAGGGCTTCTTTGCAGGGCCGAAAAGGGACAGAAAGGCAGGAGTTTTAATACTAATTAATAAAAAGGATTTTAACAGTTCAGGAACACAGGAGAGGCATATAGGGAAGGTTTATATTGATTACATGTTATTTGCAAGGTTTAAGAATGACATTTGTGACCATATATGTGCCTCTGAAACAGGGGTATAGACAATTTTTTTTCAGTTTGTACTCTAAGGTCTGATACTGCTACCTCCCCCCCCCCCATGCATCCATGCTGGCCCTCCAAAATTTAGTTTGAGATGTCCACAGTTATTCTTAATTGGCATTTAGTAGCAGTGATTCACTGCATCAAGCTTCTGTACCACATCAAGGTAGCAGTCTCATAGAGGTCCATTGAAGCCACACACTCCACACAACACCCCACCACCCACTGGCTGCTAACTGCTCTGGTTTTGATACCATAAAAAAGCAGCCTAAACCATTCCAATAAGCAGCCCACAATTCAGTCCAAAGGGAAATCATCCAGGCTGGGCTGGTTTCTGCTGTGGTGTAGTTGCATTTAATAGCAGTTTAAACCATTTGCAGGCAGTAGCCCACAACCTAGTCAAGAGGGGGAAATATTCTGAGCCATTCACTGCAACAAGCCAGTCTATCACATCAAAATGCATTCTAACACAGATCCAGATATTCCAGCAACTTTTTAATTTAAGAAAAATATGTAAAATCTGTGCGTTTTGTTGAGGTTGTGTTCAGACACACACAAAAATGCATGCTAACACAGGCAGTTACTCCAGCAACTTTCTAAATTTATAACAACAGAATTTAAAATCTGCTCCCATTATTGGGTCTTTGTTCTCACACACAAAATGCATGGTAACACAGATCAAGTTATTCCGGCAACTTTTCCAGTTTATAACAGTTGTACTTAAAAATCAGTCCATATGTTTGTGTCTGCTGACACACAAAAGTGGATGCTAACACAGATCTGGTTATTCTACCAACCACACAGAAAATGCATGTTAACACATATCCAGCTATTCAGGCAACTTTTTAGATTATAACAGCAGTATTTAAAATCAATCCCTATTTTGGGGTCTTTGTTCACAGGCAAATGTATGCTAACACCGATCCAGTTATTCCAGCACCTTTCTAAGCTTATAAGAGCAATATTTAAAATATGTCCCTGTTATTGGGTCTTTGTTTTCACACAAAGAAAATGGATGTTAATACACATAGTTACTCCAGCACTTCTCAGTTTTATAATTACAGTATTTAAAACCTGCCCCCAGTTTGGGGTCTTTGTTGATACAAGAATTCATGCTAACACAGATCCAGTTATTCCAGCCACACAGAAAATGCATGCTGACACAGATCCATGTGTCTGTATTACTGGGTCGTTCACACACACACTAACACAGATACAGTTATTCCAGCAACATTCTAAGTTTATAAAAGTGATATTTAAAATCTGTCCCTATTTTTCAGCCTTTGTCTCACCATGTTTCGCTTGGTTCAGACTCCAGATTTCATGTCCTTCCCAAATACATGCCAACAGATCCAATTATTCCAGCAACAGTCCAGGTTTCTGATCAATATTTAAAATCTATTCCTACTTTTGGGCATTTGTAATCTCTCTAACTCACACACTCACACAAACTGCATGCTAACATACATCCAGTTATTCCAGCAACTTTTCTTTCACAACAGCAATATTTAAAAATCTGTCCCTACTTTTTAGCCCATTATCTCAGTCTCACACATACAAACATCAGATAGCATCAAGCAAGCTGCCCCCAACAACAGTCACTGAAAGTTGTGGATGCACTCACCCACCCCCCTCGCACAAACACAAATCTAGACTCACAGTTCCCTATCTAATTCCATCTAGTGCGACAACCCAGGCAGAGATACTCATCACCATATCTCTCAACCTCTTACTGCAAGAAATCTGGACAAAGCCTAAAATAATGGGGGAGGGGGGCAAAGACCCAAAAATAGGGACAAATTTTAAATGTTGCACTTATAAACTTAGAAAGTTGCTAGGACAACATGACTTGTATTAGCATGTGTTTTCTGAAGGCTATGCCTGAAACTTATTTCTGTTCTCAGTGATTAACCAGAAAACCACATTTTATGAGGAACAGAGCAAAAATATAAGACAAACATCTGGACATTCTACCAAAATCTGTTCAGTTGAGAGGTATGACACACACGTGTATATACACACACACACACACACACACACACACACACACACACACACACACACACACACACACACACCACCCACCTTCATTCTTGCCCGTACAGACATGCACACACACTTCCAAATACATACATAAACCAACATACCCACCCACCTTCGTTCTTGCCCCTACAAACATGCACAAACGCAGACACACATACACACTGCAAAATCTGTCCTACTACTTTTTAGCCCATTCTGTCTCCTCGTCCACCATACATCTCAGCCTCTTAAAGCAAAAAATCTGGACAAGGCCACAAGTAATGGGGGGAGGGTGCCAAAAATAGGGGCACTTTTTAAATATTGCTCTTACAAACTTAGAAAGTTGATATAGCATGTGTTGCATTAGCACAAATTTTCTAAAGGATATAGGTTCATAGATTAGTACTAGGCTAACTTCCCTTGTGGGCCATTTTAAGCCTAGCCCCCATGGCAGAATTAAACCCTGTACCTTGTGTCTGTAAGGGAAATACCTTAAACATTATGCCAACCTCCCACCCAATATGAAGTGTGAAAATCAAATGTCTGCTATTATTTTCTGACTTCAGTTCTCAATGATTTATGGCTGATTTGTCAGAAAACTACAATTTTATATGAAATTGACCATAAATATAAGTAAAAAATCTGAACGTTCTGCAAAAATCTGTACAGTTTCGAACTATGTCTCCCTCACTATCACACCCCCCCATATCTCTCAACTGTCCACATTTTTGTAGACTGCACAGATTTTGACTCAGATTTTTGCTTTGTTTCTCATAAAATTTGTGGTTTTCTGGATTTTTGTGACAAATCAGTGAGGACTGAATTCACTATATAATGACAAACATTTGAGCTTCTGACTTCATATCCTTCAGAAAATGTATGGTAATACAAGACATTTTATTCTAGCAACTTTCTAAGTTTATAAGAAAAGTATTTAAAATTTGTCCCCATTATATTTGGCTTTGTTCAGGATTTTTTTGTGCTAAGAGGCTGAGAGCTATGGCTCCTGTCTCTCGCTGCCCATCTCTCTTTCTCTTCTCCCCTGTCTTTCTCTCTCTTTCTCTCCCTGTCTGTCTCTCCATCTCTCTCTCTCTGTCTCTGTGTCTCTCCTCCTGCTTCTGTCTCTACATTTCTCTCTCTGTCTCTCTCCCTCCATCTGTATATGTCTCACTCCCCCCTGTACATCTCATTCTTCTCTTCCCCTTCCGTCTCTCTCGTTTGCTCTCTCACTCCATTTCTGTCTCTCTTGCCCCCTCTCTCCATCTCTCTATCACTTCCCCTCCATCTTTATGTCTCTCCCCTCCATCTCTCTCCTCTTCCCCCATCTCTCACTCTCAGTTGCAGTCATTCACACACACACACACACACACACACACACACACACACACACACACACACACACACACACACACACACACACACACACACACACTTACCTACTATCCGAAATGTGAACAAACCCACCAATTAATTCCTGGCACTCGCCTCCTAAAACCACTTCTCAGTTTTGGCTCACTGAAGTCCTCTATTCTGTTGCTCATCCAACTCCAAATGGGTCCAGTTGCCAGGCGACATGACATGACATGAAAATGAACTCCATGGCAGAAACGCACCAGTCGGATTTCAGTGAACTGGAACAGTGCACAAACAGACAAAATACCACTTCAAAATGCTGTACTATTCCAGGCAAAACTCAGACTGACCTCTGACACGAATCTAAACTCACCGTTCGCTGGTCAGACTCGTGAATCAAGATCAGGATTCATGAATACCACCTCCAGGTATGCAGCAGCCACCAACAAGTTAGGTAAGAGGGGGGAAACAATTGACTGCAGTTGTATTTAATGGGAATTAAGCAGCCCGTCAAATACAGCTGCAGCCAATAACACTAAAGTCCAGTCAGGTCAGTGATCAGTTCACCACCCCTTCCCCATGCTTACAAGTCAGCGGAGGCAGGTTTTTCAGATGGTGTGTGGACTGGGGAGGGGACAGGGTCCAGGGAAGGAATTTTAAGAAATTTGTTTTCCCTTGATGCCCCCCCAGCTAGGCAAGTGAACGCTATCATATACATAGTGTATGCCTGCCAATGTCCTTGCTCTGAAATTTGTCAAGCAGGGTATCAAATGTATTATGGGGAAATAATAGCTTTTCACCAAAGATCTCTGAAAGTAACAAGGTATGGGAACACTAATAGAACTAAAGAAGATGTCTCAGGAGAAGCCAAAAGTCAAAATATACAGATTGAAGATGCATTTTTAGAGCTATATTCATGTATTTGGCTTGCAAGATTTAATGAAAGTAGGAAAAAGTAATCCTGAAAATACAATATACATACTTTGCAGGGAAATATGGATCTTGGACAAGATTAGATTGCTGTTTTGATGCTATTTCAGAATATTAAATAGGCATGGTTCAGACAACAAATACCAATCCATTGATACTGTCAGACCATGCACCTCTGCAAATACAGTTTTGGAAGCAGGCAAGGCAATTTTTGAAAAGTATTGGTATGTCCCAGTGTATTTTCTAAAGAAGGTGTTTAGTGAATGAGTGGAGCAAATCATAAGAGAGCAGCTCCTAGTTCTTGATGTGAGTAGTAAAGAAAATAGAAAAAGAATGGGTCTATAAATGAAGGATAAGAAATCTGATTACTATTAAAAGAAATGAGATATGGAATAACATTTACAAAAAATACTTGGAGAATCTACAAAGGTTTAGTGACTTACAAAGACAAAAGAGAATGAGTGGGCCACAGTGGTTAGAATAGCAGTTGAGGGAAGCTAAAATTACTTCCTGAGACTATCTGGAGAATGTAATGGACACAGAGCAATGGCATTAGAGAAATTTTTTTTTGATAATGCACCTAGAGTAATTAAATTGTTATCATAGAGTTTGAAGCAACAAAAAGATGAAAGTACAATAAAATAAGAAATCAGGATAATGGTAAAACAGAAGTAGAACCAGGCAAAATGCAAAACAACGAAGTCTATTAGGTTCATATGTTCTGGGTTAATTAGGCTATTGATATGCGAGATCTTAAGAAGCCTTGCCTTACTTTCCCCTGGGTAGTTTTTAGCCTTTACATTTTGCCTAGGAATAATCCTGAGACTGGTCAAATGAGGATATGTTGGGAACATTTACATATTTTCCCTATCCATGAGGGACAAGTGTGCTAAACCAGGGGTTTAATTTGCTCTTACCCATCTATTCATCCACGTTACTTTTGAGAAGAGTAAGGGGCATATTTTGCTTTATGTGCAATGGAAGATAGTTCCATAGAAGAGGTATTCCCTGTGATGGCTAAGCTTCTGGTGTCATTCAAAGGGGATCCAGTATTTGTCTGCCTGGGAAGACATGATCGACAAACCACGATGCTTTGCCAGAGATGGTCTGCACCTGGGATTCAGGTTACTGGCTAAAGCTCTTGCCACCCCTATAGTGCTTTTTTAGGCAAGGTTCAAAGGATAAAACCACCACCGTAACAGATACAAGCATGCAAAATCTGAAGGTAATGCTACTCAATGCTAGAAGTCTAAACCTCAAAATGCACTCTCTCTTGAGGCACTCCTAAAAATGGAGAGCATCGATATCTGTGCAGTGACTGAGACCTAGTTCAAGGCTCCAGAGGGCAACCCTGCAATACCAGGCTACAATTCTTACCACACTTTTCGGCCACCAAACCAAGATCGAAACACTAAAGGTGAAGGAGTGTCCATATTCACCAAGGATATTCACACCTCCAGGCTAGTTGCCCAACACAATGCATCTGAAATTCTCCAGGTGCAACTAACACTAGGTAAGAATGCAATCCAAATTGTAGCTTGCTACAGATCCCCATCGTACCCCAAGACTCTCACTACACCTTTCTAAACATACTGGAAAATATTAAGATACAACCAAACACCCTAATACTAGGTGATTTCAACTACCCTGCCATTAATTGGGAAAACTACTCGGGTACCAACTCCTTTTCCCACCGGTTCTTGGAATTCATAAATTCCAATGCCCTGGATCAACTAATCCATTGTCCCACCAGGGGCTCCAATATCCTAGACCTGGTCATTACCAACATGGGAGATAGATGATCCACACCAGTGGTCACCCCCTCATTGGTCAGGTCTGACCATAAGCAAATCACCCTTGACATCCACATCCCACCCCCACCCCCCAGTAAGGAAACCTCCTTAAAAAACTTCTACAAAGCCAACTTCATGCTACTGAAGTCAGAAGTGACAAACTTCACAGCACCAGGCAGACGGGATCTGGAAGTTCAACTGAAGAATCCTACACTAAGGCGCTGTACGAGCACATCCACTCGTGCATGAATCATGCCATCCCATATAGAACCAAGATGCTGTTCTCCAAAAAAACGGAAGCCAATCTGGTGGTCACCTGCTATAAACAAACTATACAACAGAATGAAGAAACTGTTGCAGAAAAGCGGAAAATCCCAGGATGCAAAAAACTCCCTCACCAGCCTCAGTAAGAAAAATCCTCAAAAGCTAGTTACGAAAATAAAATTGCCAAAGATTCCAAAGACAACCACAAGGCATTCTATAGTTATGTCAAGAATCTAAATGGCAATGCTAAGATCTGCTCTGAGCTACAACAGAATGGCATTAAACATACTGATCCCAAGGATATTGCCAATATCCTGGCAGATCGATTTAGTGCCAACTTCACTCCCCTCTCACCCTCTAAAGGGCCCATCTCAATATCAAACAATTGCCAAATTCTGATAATCACAGCCACACAGGTAGAAACAGCACTCTCCAAAGCTAAGAATACAGCATCCATGGGACCAGATGACATCCCAGGCTGTGTGCTACAGGAACTACAAAATGAACTGGCACCCCACCTAAGTGTCATGGGTTGCCAACTGGCTTACTGACAGAACCCAGACTGTAAAAGTAGCCAACATCAAATTCAGCTCCAGGCAAGTGACAAGTGGAGTACCTCAGGGTTCAGTCCTGGGACCACTCTTGTATGGCATCTACTTCTCTGAAGTACAGGCCAACACTAAGGGACTCTGGCTAACAAAGTTTGCAGATGACTGCAAACTGGGAGTCATTATTGAATCCCAAAATGATGTGGATATTCTACAAAAGGGCCTTACAGAAACAGATGCCTGGTGCCAGAGCCATGGGCTCAAGCATAATGCCAAGAAATGTATAGTCATCCCTTTGGAAAAAAACATGTACCCATGAACTACTGCATAGGTCGCAGGACACTAAACATCGAAAGTGTGATGAGAGACTTAGGGACACAAGTGGACAGTGGTCTCACTTTCGATAACCACATCGCCACAACAGTCAGGAAATCCTTCTACATGGCACACCTCATCACTAAGGGCTTTTCATCCAGAAAAAAGGAGGTCATTGTCCCACTGTACTCATCCCTCATTAGACCCAGTATAGAGTATAATTCCCCATTTGGCATATACCTCACAAGACATCTGCAACAGCTGGAAAGGCCACAGAAATACCTCACTAAAGGAATTACAGGCCTAAAGCAGATGCCATATGCTGACCGTCTAAAAAAACTCCAGCTATACTCTGTGGCATATCGTCTACTCAGAGGCGATCTCTGCTTAACATACAAGGCCATGTCAAACCCTGACCTGTTGGACATGCTCCACTTAAAGAAATCCCAATCCCTCAGAGCCACACGCTCCAGGGATCTAAACCTTATCATCACAATGAACAAAACATGCTGGAGGGATAGGTTCCTGACCCAGAGACTCCCCATACCCTGGAATAGACTGCCCATACATGTCAAGCAGAGCACCTCATTGGCCCTCTTCAAAAGGAACCTTGATGATTCGATGGGAGATAGGAAATTCACCCCGGGGATCATGTCAGTTGCCCTGCTAAACAGGGGCCCAGAGACATAAATATTGTGGGAAAAAATTTCCAGGGAATTGTTATGGCTAGGCTTGCATAGGCCTTAGGGCCGGTAGCCTAGTACCAACCTATGAACCTATGTATACCTATTCCTCAAACATGTTCTATTTATTTTGACTAAGAGATTGAGATCCCTTGAGTGGGTGTTTATGATACCGATGGACTTGCAATTGTGTAATAGGTCTGACAGAATAGGTTCTGTTGAACCGCTACATGTGAAACATAAGTCACCTCTCAGTAGCCTGTATGATACAGAGAAGAGAGATGACAAGGCTCTGAAATGGTCTGAATAGTTTTTATGATTAAGGTTCCTGATTTTTTTTTTTTTTTAGTGAAAAAGGGTTGTGGCTGTTCCAGTTGTGGTGAGTGTTTGGATAGGTACGTATGAAAGGGGGTGTTATACTTAATGATTAGCCTAAGTGTCAAGGATAGTGGAATGATTGCATCCCCTGGATCTGGATTGTTATAGTTCTTTATATACACAAGATCTACAAGTTGATAGTAATACACATGAAATAAAAAAGATATTTCAGGAATTTGCAACTCTGTCAGGTGACATAAATGGAAGGAAGGTCTTTGTTAATGAGAGTACAAGAAAGTGAAATTAAATTACCAATGATACATCAGAACACAAGAAAGACACCTGGAAGTATTGGAATTTCAACAGAAGTATAGAAAAGGAGAAAAGAGGAGATAAAAATGTTTGGTTAGTTCTTTTTAATAAGATCCTTTTTTGGGAGATGTATCTTCTTTGTGGAAAGAAGTAATAGTGGCAGTTATATCAAAAGAAGGCAACAATTCATTTGACCCAGGGTCTTCTAGACCCATATTAATATTAAATCATGACTATTAAGGTATTTATTATGATTAAGTGGGACGAAGCTAAACATGTATTTCGGTTCCATGATCTAGCTCAATTAATATATACAGATCTTATGTTAGAATTGAAGGAAGTTATCAAAAGATTGGGAAAAAAAGTTGCACTAAACCATAAAAAATAAATTTTATTATTGAGGCTAGAATGAATTTTGGGGTGAATAAGAGATTCATAAGCAGAGTATATAAGGCTATATTAGAAATAAAAACACTCATAGTATAAAATTAAAAACATCTTGGAGTGTGAAATTACAAAGGGATATACTAGATCTGGGAAGGAAGGAGTTTTGTCTTACTCCTGGATATGCAAATAAATAAAAAACATAGAATTTTTGCATGGAAATGTTTAAACAAATATTTTTGTACTCCAGTAAGACTTGAAAAGTGTTCACAGGTATAAGTGGTGATTGATGGTGTTGTGATAGCTTAGACAGGAACACTTAGGAACATGTATTTTGTGAATGTGTCTAGGTTGACTTAAGCAAGAAGTGAGTAACATGCATAATCATGTAGGTGAAAGGTAATTTAATCTCAATTTAGAGAATATTCTTATTGATCTTATTTAAACTAATGTGCTAAAGATATGAAAGCATTCTGTTTTTGATTTTAATAGTAGCCAAAAAACCTGTAAAAAGTGGAATTCTGAAGAAAAAAATGTTAGTGACGGACATAAAAATGCTCATGGAGGAAGAATATATGATTTGTGATCTGTAAGGCATAAGAAACAAAAAAATGAAAAATAAGTGATCTTTATGGGATTCAGCACTGAAAAAGTTATCTTGAATAAAATTCTGGCACATGGTGAGTTTCTAAATATTACTTAATAAAGCATGGGGCAGTAATGTATCAGCTTGAGTGATGTAGTCACTTAAAGAAATGTTTCATTTTAATATTATCCAGAATGTTTAATATTTGTTTAACAGAAAATTAAATACAAAGCAGATAAACAATCACCTGGTATCTCTGTGTAAATAGATGTGAAGTTATTCTATCTCGCTGTTCATTGTTACTGATGGGTTCGGAGCCAATCCCTCAGCTCCGAGTCGAACTACTACAAAGCTCGAGGATTTCAAGTAGCTCGAGGCCAAGTCCCTATCCCATGATGCACCTAGAGTTTCCTCAGATCTAGTTTGCCGCTGCAACAGATCGGAGGTTCTCGCTAGCTCGGGCCAGTAAAAACCTTACTATTATTCTATTTCTAAAAATTGTTGAGATTTTATTGTTAAAATAGTTTGATATTTAGGTTAGCTAAGCTCTTATAGCTTTATCTGCAGTTTCCCTTTCCCTTGTGTGCCTTTTTCATAGCTATATATTTGGCCTCATTTTTTTCATAGGCCTGTTTAAATTTCCGACTGAAAGTTGTTTAATCAGTGACCTTCTGTCAACCTTTTTTCTTAGACATAGTATTGTGTGATTAGTTAGTGACCTTTGTCACAACTTTATAGCTGTTAGAGTTAACTTACTAGTGTATAGTTTAGTGATTTATCACTAATTAATATTTTCTGCTTAGATAATTTGTGTGTGTGGGTTTGTTAGCCTGAGTTTGAGGGCTTTTGTGCTTATATTTAGTCTGTTTTTTATTAGAAGGCTTATCCATATTTCATTGTAGTTAGCCTTAGTTTAAAGGGCTTGTGTGTATGTGTTTATATTTATCCTTTAGAAGGCTAATTCATATTTGTTGTTGGTGGGTGTGTCCATTTTTCTGTCATGGCTGATGTCAAGGACAAACACCCTAAGTCAGGGTTTAAAAATGCCCTAAATGTGGACAGAAGATGTCTGTCACTGACAGCCATGTCAATTGTGTCTACTGCTTAGGTGCTTTGCACTTGCAAGAAACATGTTCCATATGCCATTCCTTTTCTTCTCGGGTCCTCTAAGAGAAAAAGAGGAAACTTATTGACAGGGGTTTGTTGAAACCTTCTTTCCAGGAGGCTTTGAGTGACCAGGATGGATCTAGTAAGTCCTCAAAGTCTTCCAAGATGTCTATGGATTCAAAAAAGTCAAAAACATCTGTGACATCGGCTCCACAGGTCTCGGAGCCGACTGTTTTTGCTTTTCAGAGCCAGTCCTCGGTTTTGGAACCGGTATCCAAAATTCCAAAATCTCCTCTACTTCAGTCGGTATCATCGATCCATTCATCTTGGTTTTCTGTTAGCCTTTCATGTTTGGATGTGGATCATGTGGTGCAGAAGCTTTTACAGGCACCAGCCTTTGCAAAATTGTTATTGGCTCTGACCAAGGTGGCTTCGGAGCCGAAGACCTTTATGCCAGCTATAACTTTTCCTCCTCCGAGCCATACTGATCCTTCGGAACCGGAGGAGTCAGACTTGCTGATTGTGGAGCCTTTGGAGCCGACACCTGCTCCATTGTCTTCAGCTCCATTCACTCTGATGTCCTCAGTGCCGATTGAGAACTCTAGGAGCCGACACTCTCTGGTCGGGTCCATGGAGGATAGTCGAACTGACTTGTCAGTTTCAACTCTGCCTCTCGGGGCTTTGACTCAGATGAGCTCAGCTCCTACCTCGAACTCGGAGCCCACTGTCCCGGTGCCAGGGGTATCGATGGTTTCCTTGGATCCATCGGTCCCTTCGCATTGAGCAGAGGTGCCTTCGAAGCCATGAGGAGAGTTATGTCTCCTAAGACATCCTCAACCACAGGTCTGGCTTCTTCATCCCCTAAAGCACCTGTGTCTGCTTCTGCTTCACAGATCCTGGCAAAGCACAAAGACCAAGAGCCTCAGGAAGCCCCATTGGGTGGCCCATGCTCTTCCGAGACCTCACTAGAAGCTCCCACTGTTGAGGTTCCCAGGAAGAGAGTTTGTAAGAGGAAACATTTAGACTCCCTTCAAGAGTTCCTAACATCTGATACTGACTTGGATGAATCAGAATGGTCCCCACTGTCCCCCACTGAGGATATCTCATTTGCAGGGATACTTGAAATCCTTAGGCAGAGGGGTGACTGGCAGTCCACAAACCCTACTGAAGATGAGTCGGTTCTCCTGAAGGCTTTCAGGTCTCAGCTCTCCACCTCTTGGGTGTCTCCGCCCTTCGATGAGCTTGTGCAGCTGGTCTCACGAAGGGTGTGGGAGTCTCCGGACACCATGGAGCCTGTCCCTAGGAGGCCTAATAAGTTCATATCTGCCCCCCCCCAAGATACATTCTTCTTGACCAAAGGTGTGCCAGTCAATGCCATGGTGGTGGCGGCAGCCACCAAAAAGGAAATGTCTGAAACTTCCTCGTTTATCCATCCTCCTAACAGATACTCCTGGATCATGGATAGATATGGAAAGCGCATGTTTAGGTCAGCGACTTTTGCAATCCGTTCGCTTAACTATTTAACCCATTTCACAAGACTACAAAGAGATCTCCTTAAAGAGCTGGGAGATACTCTTCAGGGTACAGTAGCTGCAGGAGCTACAGACAAAGTTGCCTCCCAGCTTGCTACCCTCAACTCCATTGTTAACTCGTCCATGCGCCTCATTTCATATGCAGCTGATGGAATGAACAGGGCAGCGGGTACATGAGTTGCTCTTAGGAGACACTCCTGGATGCACTTGTCTTCCTTCATGGAGCCCTTCATGTCATCCTTTGTGAATACCCCTTTTGATGGCTCGTCCCTTTTCGGGCCCAAAGTTAAGGAAACTTTGGCCAGGTGTGAGCAGGAAGGAAAGACTCTGTCTGCCATCAGAGTCCATTTGGGAGGGTGGCCTAATGGTTAAGGTGTTTGCCTTACAAACACAAGGTGCAGGGTTTGAGTCTCACAAGGGATAATTGGCTAGGTTTAAAATGGCTTGTAAGGGCAGTTAGCCTAGTACTAACCTATGAACCTACCAGACCCTACCCCAAGGGTCAAAGGGGAGGGAAAATGTGGTTCCGAAAAGTCCAAGGAGCCTTTCAGGGCACATGTGGTGAACCCCCCTCCAGGGGCAGAGGAGGGGGCAATAATGGAAGACGCCACCCTTGCAGCAGAGGGGGTCCTCAAAACCAGTGTGACAGAGATCACTTCTTTGGGAAGCCCTACCAGCGTTCCTGAAAGGAGGCCCGACTGTCCTGCTCTGGAGGCAGTCGGGGGTTGCTTATCTTTGTACCCAGATGCCTGGCTCAAAATAACAAATGACAACTGGGTACAAAATATCATATCCAGAGGATACTTCATCCCATTCGCCACACCCTCTCCACGGACAAGAAAAATCCCAGATATTCCACCCAGTTAGAGGGAACAAGCAACAGTAGATGTCCAGACGTTGCTAAGTAAAAGAGTCATCCAACCAGTCCCAGCAGACCAGACAGGATCCAGATCAGGATCCAGTTACATAGAGATATTAGAGACTATGATTCTGGTTTGGCTTTTATAAAGGTAGCCAATCAGAAAGGTACCAGAGGCTTTAAAAATGCTTCTGGGAGATCTAAGAAACACCAAAATGTCTCCTGTGCCTCTATAGATGGAAGTAATACTTCTGCAGGCTCTGATAATGAAATTCAAGACTATCCACCTTTGCCTGCTCCACAACAACCTAATTACATAAATAATATGTTTCGAGGCAAAGGGAAACAACAGGGAAGACAGCAGAATGGCTACAGTCAACAAAACAGCTTTAAAGGATGGAATGAAGGTAACAGAGACTTTCAACAGTTCCAACAACAAAATAAAAGGACTAAATATTGATTTTTAAACATATTTGCACAGTAGTTAGCAGTATAAAAAGATGTAATTTGAATAATTGTATTGTGAATTTGTCTGGGGTTGATTTAAGTGAAACTGAAATATCTGTTTTGAAGTATGGTTTCAAGTTTATACCAACAGCTCTACCGAGAGCATATTTTATTAAAGCAGAAATGTTTAAGTTAATAAGAAAGCTGCACTTGGTTAATTACTTTGAATGTAATGGTGAAAGTATGTCAGTTAATGAAGATAGTGTATCTGCAAGTGAAGATGAGTTGCTGGATTTCTTCTGTTGTGATTTCTTCATTTTAAACAGCTGAAAATGTTAATGCATATTGCACTTTAAATACTGAAATGGTTACTTATACTAGCACTTTTATACCTGCATTTAACAACCAGGTGATTTTGCAATTTTCTAAGATGCTTAATTTTGCACTAGAGAAAGTTCTGAAAAATATTTCTTCTGAGAAGACATTTTGTATAATATGAGTAAGAATGAATGGTTGTCTGTATTAAATTTATGTAAAAGATCAGACATAATTATAAAACCCTCAGATAAAGATAGAAAAATTGTTGTTATGCACTGGAAACAATACCTGAAAATGTGTATGAACCATTTATCTGATAATTATATAGGGCAGTGAATATTGATGTTTTTTATCAAGCTATAATGAATTTTAAAGAACTAGTAGCTAAAGGCCTAAGATTGGGCTGTTTTACAAGAAAAGATGCCCTAAATAAATTTAATGTAGAAGGAAGCACAATGGCTAAGTTCTATTTTCTGCCAAAGACACATGAAAATGTGCCCCCCGCCCAGGTAGACCCATAGTAGCAGCACAGAATTATTTTCTCCATAATATGGGAATTTTTTTACATTTCTATCTTTTGAACTATGTAGTTAAGTTAAATTCTTATATTAAAGACACTTTCCCTTTTGTGGATAAAATAATGAATGTTAAATGTGATGAAGAATATTACTGGATAGTTATAGATGTAAAAAGTCTCTACACAAGTATTACCCATGAGTTAGGTATGGAAGCTGTTTTTCTAGGTGATAGCCCTGTTAGTAATTATGTGATGGAATTATTATATTTTTGTTTGATGAATAATTTTTTGAGTTTAATAAGCTAATTTACCATCAAGTACAAGGTACTGCCATGGGTGCATCTTTTGCACCCATGTATGCTAACCTGTTCATGTGCCTTTTTGAAGATGAGTTTTTGTATAGATTTATTTTTTTAATAGTTACGTTATTTTATATTGTAGATATATAGATGATCTGATTTTTTTATGTAAGTGGGTGCTAAAATAGCTCCCCAGTTTATAAATGATTTAGATGCAAATCATTTTCAGATAAAATTTGATGGCTTACAGATAGGAAAGTCACTTTGACTATTAGCAACAATGATATAGTAACTAATATACACAGAAAGGAAATTGGAGATTATAATATTTTGGATAGTAGTAGTTGCCATCCACCACATACTTTGAAGGCACTACCTTATAATGAATTATTGAGAGTTAGCAGGCTATGTAATGACATGAGTCTAGAAAAGGACATAATAAAAACGTATTAACTTCAAGCAAAGGGGGATGATGAAAATGTTATTTTAAATGCTCTTCATAAAATAATAAGATACTAGCTTACTTTATAATAGGCCTTTAGTAAATAAAATAAATAATAACAGATAATTTAATATTGTGCAGGAGTGTAGAAAAGTCTATTTTGTTACTGTATATAACATTCTAGGTGAGAAAATTATTGATGTCATTAGATATTATTGGCCCTATTTAATTAATATGGAAGGGGTAAAAAAATCTTTGTAGAATTATAAATATCTCTTTTAAGAAAAGTAGAAGTATTAAAGACATGGTGGTACACAATGGATTTGTTTCACCTTGTGAAAAATTAAACCTACAGGTTGGTGAATGTGGCCCCTTCCCTTGTGGAAGGTGTTCGGTTTGCCCCAACATTACCAAATGTTTTGAAAAAATAAATGGTGTAAAATTCTGTTCCATTTCTACTTTTTCATGTATAACTTAATCAGTGGTATATGCTCTGCCTTGCCCCTGTAATTTGTTTTATATAGGGGATACTAAAAGAGTATTCAAGCTGTGGTTGCAAGAACACATTAGAGACAGAAAAATAATAATGCTATGAGCCTATAGCTTTACATTTTTTTACTTGTCATAGTAGTGACTTTTCACTGTTAAAAGCTTGCATTTTGGAACATATTTCAGAAACAGATGAAGTGTTAATGAAAAATAAATTATTGTACAAAGAAACTCTATATATTTTAAACTTTAATACACTATCTCCAGCAGGTTTAAATAATGAATGTAACTGGAGAGTGTTTCTTTAAAATGTATATATGATTATTTTAATTGATGGTTGACTAATTAGATGATTGTTTAATTGTATTTAAGTCAATGTGTGTGTGTGTGTGTGTGTGTGTGTGTGTGTGTGTGTGTGTGTGTGTGTGTGTGTGTATATGTATATATATATATATATATATATATATATATATATATATATATATATATATATATATATATATATATGTGTGTGTGTGTGTGTGTGTGTCTGCATGGTGTGGCATATTTTGTAACTCCAGGAAGGCTGTGCCAAGGTGCCAGAGTGTTATTCCGTTTGAATAAACTGTTTAATACAAGATTGGTGGCATCTTTTTTTGCTGGCTTTGTAGTCAGTCTGGTGTGTTTTAACACTTGCTTGGTGTTTTTTTATAGGATCCGAAACTTACTCAAGATTCTTTTTAGTTCCAAAAAAAAAACAGGGGACTGGAGGCCAATATTGGACCTCAGCAGACCAAACAAATCTGTCAAGAAAGAAAAGTTTTGGATGGTCACACTTCAGTCGATACTTCCCTTCTTAGGGAAAGACAATTGGATGTGCTCGATAGATCTCCAGGATGCATACTACCACATAAAAAATGGCCAGGCCATCCAGGGATCATCTGCACTTCTGGCTGGGAGCCAATCATTACCAGATTCGAGCCCTGCCCTTTGGTCTCACTACAGCCCCCAGAGTGTTCACCAAATGCATGGCAGTGGTCACGGCTCACCTGAGACATTTAGGATTCCAGGTGTTTCCGTACTTAGACGATTGGATCCTCACCGCCACCACCAGGCATCAACTCATTCAGGCCAGGGAATCCACTCTGTCACTCTGCAGCCAGCTGGGCATTACAATAAAATCAGAAAAATCTGCCTTGTCGCCATCGCAGCATATCATCTTTATTGGAGCAGAACTGGACACCACCACCACCACGCTAAGACTTCTAGTAGAAAGAGTCTTACTACTCCATCAGCAGGTTTGCATTCTAATATCCAAAAACAAGGCTCCAGCATCAGAAGTTCTAAAATTCTTAGGTATGATGACAGCAGCAATTCTGGCCATACCACTAGGTCATATGCACATGCAGATACTGCAATGGCTGTTGTTCACTCAATGGTCTTACCAAGAGCTTCCCATGTCTCACCTGATAATGATTACAAACTCCTGCAAAAAGGATCTTCATTGGTGGTTGACCTCACTTCATGTTACGATAGGATGTCCATTTGTTTTACTCCCACCAGCGGCCACAGTGACCACGGACACTTCCCTGGTAGGGTGGCGGGGGCATTTTCAGGGAAGAATAGCCCAAGGCACATGGACTGATCAAGAGACACATCTGCATATCAATGTCTTAGAGATAAGAGCAGTACGTTTGGCGTTGCAGTACTTCCAGGACACTCTTCCTCTGGGTAAGATTGCGATTCATACAGACAACATGCCAGTGGTCTGGTACTTGAACAAACAAGGAGGAATCAGGTCATACCCCTTTGTCGTGAGGCCCTAAGAGTATGGCAGTGGGCTATATTCACCCAGTGCTTTCTGTTAGCAACACACATCCTGGGGAAATCCAACATGATAGCAGGCAAGCTGAGCAGAGCAATTTTTTTGCCCCACGAGTGGTCCCTCAAGACAGAAATAGCGGACAGGATATTCCGCAAGTGGGGCCAGCCTTGCTCCGACCATTTTGCCAGTTACATGAACATGAAATTCAGAAGCTACTTTGCACTGATTCTCCCTCCAGGAGAAGCCCCAAGGGATGCACTCGTTCATGATTGGCCCCCGGGTCTCCTCTATGCATTCCCACCAATGCCCCTGATACCCAAAGTATTACAGAAAGCAAAAGCCATGGGAAGGACCATCATTCTAATAGCTCCTTAATGGCCTCATCAGATTTGGTTCCTCTTCCTTCGACTTCATCTTTTAGAGGACCCCTGGACTCTGGACCCAGTTCCAGACCTTCTGACGCACTCGTTGGGGGAACTTTATCCCTCTCTGCAGTCCCTGAAGCTGACAGCTTGGCTGCTCCAATTCCCATCATAGCCAGATTCTATAACCTTTCTAATGAGATGAAACAAATTCTCTTATCCTCTCATAAATCCTCTACAAGGAAGCTATACCTCAGCAAATGGAAAAAAAAAATTCTATATGGGTCTCTAAAAACAATATTGATCTTACCAAGCCCCTATGGCCTCAATACTAGAATTCTTGACCATGATCTTCAATAAAGGAGCTGCAGCAGCAGCAGCAGTCCGTGTTCAACTTCCTGCCATTTCCAACTTTCATCTTGGATTTGAAGGGTTGAATACTATGTCACACAAATTATCTAAAGCCTTTCTCAAAGGGACTTTTCATATTAGACCACCTGAAATCTCCCTATTCCTTATGGAATCTAAAGTTTATGCTTTCCCGCATAATTCTTCCTCCATTTGAACCAGCTTCCTCATGTGACCTCAGATTGTTGTCATGGAAAACTATCTTTTTAGTGGCTATTACTTCTGCCCGCAGAGTGTCAGAGCTTCAAGCCTTGTCCATTAAGCTCCTTATTTGATTTTCCATGCTGACAGAGTCTCACTTCAAACAAACCCCTCTTTTTTGCCCAGGGTTTGCACTGAAACTAATCTTAACCAAATTATTGATTTGCCAGTTTTCTTCCCAAATCACTCCAAAAATCTAGAATACATGCTGCACAAACTTGATGTTCACAGACAGTTCAGATTTTATTTGGATAGAACAAAAGATTTCAGGAAATCAGATCAGCTTTTTGTTTCCTATTCAGGCACCAGGAAAGGTATGCCAGTGACTAAAACAACTCTGTCTAAATGGTTATCTGATTCTATCACCTGTGCTTGTTCAGCTGCCAATATGCCCTTACAGCATAAAATTAAAGCTCATTCAACCAGAGCAGTTTCTACATATTCTGCTTTTTCTGCCAGACTTCCTATTGATAACATTTGTGCAGCAGCCACTTGGTCAAAACCTCATACCTTTATCACTCATTACAAAGTTGACAGGGCCTCCTTTGGATCCACGGTCCTGAGAAATGTACTCCTGTGAGCCATCTGAGATAGATGCTGCTTGGGACGCTACCCATCAGTAAGAATGAATGGCGAGATAGAACAACTTCACATAAAGAAGTTATGTACTTCATAACGTTCCATGTGAGTTGTTCATCTCGCCTTCATTCTTACATCCCTCCCTCCTACCCCCTCCTGAGTTTTCAAAAGACCGAGATGCTAGATCCTTCCTGGTCACTCAACCCTTCTATACTTTCTCTTATGGAGTTATGTAATGACATATATAAATAAAAAGAATATATTCTTCACCGCTAAAGTGCAACTAGTGAAAATGTAGCAAACAAAGTAAATACTGGTGCACTTCCACGACTAAAATATTGCGAGCGATATAATTGTATTCCACGTTAAAACCACAGAAATATTTTAATAATTGCTAAAACCATATATAAAAAACAAACAAACTCTGGATATCCCAAAATGTTATATACGATAAGCGCTTTCGGTTTGACCTTCCTCAAATCGTAAAAAGTCTGGGATTCCTAGTTCTTTTAAAAAAAAATCATCCAGTGAACTATGATCTAGTAGTTCATTGGATGTTTTTTTTTTTTTTAAAAGGAACTATGAATCCCAGACTTTTTACGATCTGAGGAAGGTCAAACCGAAAGCGCTTATCGTATGTAACATTTTGGGATATCCAGAATTTGTTTGTTTTTTATATATGGTTTTAGCGATTATTAAAATATTTCTGTGGTTTTAACGTGGAATACAGTTATATCGCTCGCAACATTTTAGTCATGGATGTGCACCAGTATTCACTTTGTTTGTATGTAATGACATATGGTACTATTATACACAGCAAACAAGATCTGAGGTAACTCTGGGTGCATCATGGGATAGGGACTTGGCCTCGAGCTACTTGAAATCCTCAAGCTTTGTAGTAGGCCGACTCGGAGCCAAGGGATCGGCTCTGAACCCATCAGTAAGAATAAAGGCAAGATGAACAACTCACATGGAACGTTATGGTAAGTACATAACTTCTTTTTTTCATGGGTGTGTGTTATTTTTTCCTCTTTTTTTCCATTTGTAAAGGGTATTGCGGATTTATTGGACAGATAGACAGTAATGATAAAACATTTTGAGCTTCTTAACATTATATAAAGAAGCCAAATTTGAAATGCAGCATGTTAGCACTGATTGTATAATAAATGTTTATTTATTAGTATTATGTAAGATAAAAAGATTTCCATGATTGTATCAGCAATCAGTGTAAACGATAAAGTGCACAATGCATGAGAATTGCACTGTGTATATTATTTGGAATTGACACTTTTTACGATAAATTTTGCTCCTTGTTTACAAAAAAATGTTTAGGCTATTCACTGTATTGAGCTCAGTGAAAGATATATGATCAACCTTCAGCAGTCTGAAAGTTGTTACAGAGGGTTAAGGCTGTGAGCTATAGGTCCATTGGTACATGGTTTGAGTCCTTCAGCCCTCCTGCTGTGTGACATTGAACATTTCACTTAACCAGACAGTGCTGATCATCAAATTTGGTTCCTCTTCCTTCGACTTCATCTTTTAGAGGACCCCTGGACTCTGGACCCAGTTCCGGACCTTCTGACGCACTCATTGGGGGAACTTTATCCCTCTCTGTAGTCCCTGAAGCTGACAGCTTGGCTGCTCCAATTCCCATCATAGCCAGGTTCTATAACCTTTCTAATGAGATGAAACAAATTCTCTTATCCTCTCATAAATCCTCTACGAGGAAGCTATACCTCAGCAAATGGAAAAAAAAAATTCTATATGGGCCTCTAAAAACAATATTGATCTTACCAAGCCCCTATGGCCTCAATACTAGAATTCTTGACCATGATCTTCAGTAAAGGAGCTGCAGCAGCAGCAGTCCGTGTTCAACTTTCTGCCATTTCCAACTTTCATCTTGGATTTGAAGGGTTGAATACTATGTCACACAAATTATCCAAAGCCTTTCTCAAAGGGACTTTTCATATTAGACCACCTGAAATCTCTGTATTCCCCATGGAATCTAAATTTTATGCTTTCCCGCATAATTCTTCCTCCATTTGAACCAGCTTCCTCATGTGACCTCAGATTGTTGTCATGGAAAACTATCTTTTTAGTGGCTATTACTTCTGCCCGCAGAGTGTCAGAGCTTCAAGCCTTGTCCATTAAGCTCCTTATTTGATTTTCCATGCTGACAGAGTCTCACTTCAAACAAACCCCTCTATTTTGCCCAGGGTTTGCAGTGAAACTAATCTTAACCAAATTATTAATTTGCCAGTTTTCTTCCCAAATCACTCCAAAAATCTAGAATACATGCTGCACAAACTTGATGTTCACAGACGGTTCAGATTTTATTTGGATAGAACAAAAGATTTCAGGAAATCAGATCAGCTTTTTGTTTCCTATTCAGGCTCCAGGAAAGGTATGCCAGTGACTAAAACAACTGTCTAAATGGTTATCTGATTCTATCACCTTTGCTTGTTCAGCTGCCAATATGCCCTTACAGCATAAAATTAAAGCTCATTCAACCAGAGCAGTTTCTACATATTCTGCTTCTTTTGCCAGACTTCCTATTGATAACATTTGTGCAGCAGCCACTTGGTCGAAACCTCATACCTTTATCACTCATTACAAAGTTGACAGGGCCTCCTTTGGATCCACGGTCCTGGGAAATGTACTCCTGTGAGCCATCCGAGGTAGATGGTGCTTGGAATGCTACCCATCAGTAAGAATGAATGGCGAGATAGAACAACTTCACATAAAGAAGTTATTTACTTCATAACGTTCCATGTGAGTTGTTCATCTCGCCTTCATTCTTACATCCCTCCCTCCTACCCCCTCCTGAGTTTTCAAAAGACCGAGATGCTAGATCCTTCCTGGTCACTCAACCCTTCTATACTTTCTCTTATGGAGTTATGTAATGACATATATAAATAAAAAGAATATATTCTTCACCGCTAAAGTGCAACTAGTGAAAATGTAGCAAACAAAGTAATATTGGTACTTCACGACTATTATTGCGAGCGATATAATTGTATTCCACGTTAAAACCACAGAAATATTTTAATAATTGCTAAAACCATATATAAAAAACAAACAAACTCTGGATATCCCAAAATGTTATATACGATAAGCACTTTCGGTTTGACCTTCCTCAAATCGTAAAAAGTCTGGGATTCCTAGTTCCTTTTAAAAAAAAATCATCCAATGAACTATGATCTAGTAGTTCATTGGATGTTTTTTTTTTTTTTTTTTTTTAAAGGAACTAGGAATCCCAGACTTTTTACGATCTGAGGAAGGTCAAACCGAAAGCGCTTATCGTATGTAACATTTTGGGATATCCAGAATTAGTTTGTTTTTTATATATGGTTTTAGCAATTATTAAAATATTTCTGTGGTTTTAACGTGGAATACAATTATATCGCTCGCAATATTTTAGTCGTGGAAGTGCACCAGTATTCACTTTGTTTGTATATAATGACATATGGTACTATTATACACAGCAAACAAGATCTGAGGTAACTCTGGGTGCATCATGGGATAGGGACTTGGCCTCAAGCTACTTGAAATCCTCGAGCTTTGTAGTAGGACAACTTGGAGCAAAGGGATCGGCTCTGAACCCATAAGTAAGAATGAAGGCAAGATGAACAACTCACATGGAACGTTATGGTAAGTACATAACTTCTTTTTTTCATGGGTGTGTGTTATTTTTTCCTCTTTTTTCCATTTGTAAAGGGTATTGCGGATTTATTGGACAGATAGACAGTAATGATAAAACATTCTGAGCTTCTTAACATTATATAAAGAAGCCAAATTTGAAATGCAGCATGTTAGCACTGATTGTATAATAAATGTTTATTTATTAGTATTATGTAAGATAAAAAGATTTCCATGATTGTATCAGCAATCAGTGTAAACGATAAAGTGCACAATGCATGAGAATTGCACTGTGTGTATTATTTGGAAGTGACACTTTTTACGATAAATTTTGCTCATTGTTTACAAAAAAATGTTTAGGCTATTCACTGTATTGAGCTCAGTGAAAGAATATATGATCAACCTTCAGCAGTCTGAAAGTTGTTACAGAGGGTTAAGGCTGTGAGCTGTAGGTCAATTGGTACATGGTTTGAGTCCTTCAGCCCTCCTGCTGTGTGACGTTGAACATTTCACTTAACCAGACAGTGCTGAGAAGCAACTAGGAATTTGGGCTAGGCTCCTCAATTGCACCCTAGACTGCAAGCCTAGAAACTATCTATGCTGTCATTTGGTCACATTGACTAATGTTGATGTTACACCCCAACCCCATGCAAAAATGGAAGAATGGGGGTTGAATATGAAGAATGTATACAAATGCAGCCACATATGATTCTGAAATAAAATACATTCAAATCTGAAAGTTGCAGAAAAACTTTTAAAACATTTTTATTCTTTTTTTCTGCAGGGGGGTTCACCACTTGCAACCACCTTCCAATCGGGGGGGGGGGGTTGTGCCTCCACCCTTATTACATATATGTATGTATATGTACTATGTATTTATATATATATATATATATATATATATATATATATATATATATATATATATATATATATATCTTGTTTTATGTGTATGTATATATATATATTTGTTGTTGTTGTTGTGTCTTTCGGCTTTTCCCGGTTAAGGGGTCGCCACAGCGGAACTCCGGTCTGCTAATGATTGGCAGTAGATTTTTACGTGCCAAGTTGCCAGCTCTAACACACAACCTTCAACGAAGGTACGCCCATTCACGCATGCCTCCACGCAGAAGACGCTCTAGCTGAGAATCGAACCGGACAGCGTCTTACTGTGAGGTGACAATGCTACCGCAGCACCACCACCGCAGTGTGTATATATTTATATATATATATATATATATATATATATATATATATATATATATTTATATATATACAGATTAACCTTGTTACTTATATGCACTACTTGTGGGACTGCTGATATTCTAAGTAAGGAGAATTTTCTAAGATACTGCAGTCTTGAACTTTAATAACAAATGCATAAATTGCACGTTTTGGGTGTTGAGCTCTGCTAGCTTATACTTAATGCTAGTATCAAGTGCACTGAGATTTACCGCAAATGTCATTGCTATAATTTCTTAGTCACAGACACATGCATATTTTATACATCTAATTTTCTGTTTTCTCAGTGTTTTTTCTGAATTTTCAATAAGTGCTTAATACTTTGACATTTCATGTATTGCTCACCAAGTGGTGTATATATGATATTGACATCTGGAAATGTTTTAACTGTATTGGGACAAGATTGTACAGTTATGCCTTTGCCTTTCAAATAAATGCATTATTATAGATTTTCTGATATTCCTAGTTGGAACAAATATACCGTGACAGAGCTGAATTTCCTGATTGATCATGTTATAGTCATTGCTAATTATCGTGATTAGTGTAATGTTACAAAAATGTTGCAAGAATGGCCAAAGTGTCCAAAAATTAAGAGGTGTGTTGTATGACTGAGTGTGAGTATTTGTGTATATGTTCTGCAGTGGGCTGGCATCTTCTTCTGAATCAGTCCTCTGTCTTACATCGATTGAGCACAGAATAATTTCTGGCTACTCTATGGCTGTGAATAGGATAAAGTGGATATTGGAAAATTAGATAAAGAATTATGTAAATTGCTGCATAAATGTTCATTTGTTTACTTAAGATAAAGCAATCCACTGGTTGTAACTTGTGTGCTGGCAGTATCTCCTTTTGTCACACCTAGTGGTATAGCAAAGCTGTTGGCTCCAACCCAGGGGGGAGTGCTATGCAGCTGTAGAAAAGGAATGTCTAGCCATAGTATGGGCACTGCAGAAACTTCAGACTTATCTTTATGGAAGGAAATTTACTGTAGTTACAGACCACAATCCCTTTCATGGCTACATTGAGCCAGCCAGTAAAATGCCAAGTTGCTAAGGTGAAGCCTAGGGTTGCAGCATATGATATGACAGTGCAATACAGTAGTGGGGTCAGCAATGCCAACACAAATGGGCTCTCAAGACAGGCAATGGGGTAATGTATTCCCAGATAGGCTTATTTCTGTCAAGCATCGTTTCTCAAAGGTCACTTAAAAAACTAGCTTGAATCTTCAAAGGGGGGAAGAAGTGTGACGAAAGAAGATACTGCCAGCACAGCTTGCTGGAATTTTGTAAATAAAGAATATGTCATTGGTGAATATCAAAATGATTTATAAAACGACACTTGTGTTACAAATGCATTAGAACTGCATGTCATGTGTATATCAAACTGCTTTTACAGAAGTGTGTGTTGAAAAGGCATTTGCAAAGTGTTGGTTGAAATGTAACCACAGTGTGACCTACTGAAAGAGAACAGAAATGTACATGCACAGTTGTAACTATTTAAATGTATATATTTTAACAGTGGAAATTGGAATACAGAATAACCTCAGTCCAGCAAACTTTAGAAAAATATCTGAAATTAAATTACTTTATAGGAAGCAATAAAGAGGCTATCTCTCAAGTTTTCAATGCAGCTAGAGACACAAGGTCTGTACTAGGAAGCTTTCTGTATTGTCCTTGGAGTGAACTAATTGCTGCTTTTGAAGCATGAAGGAATGCAATTGTTTTATGACTTCCAGCATCTGCTAAAGATCTGAGGAAAAGCCCTTGTCTGTATATTTTTACAGGTAGATGCTAAATGCTGCCAGCTTCTAGCAATGGGAGTTTTGGTCTGGGAACTAGAAGTCAAATGACCAGAAATGATCTCATTCTCCAAGTTTACGTGCCAAGTTGCCAGCTCTGACGCACAACCTTCAACGAAGGCTGTTGAGATGTGAACATGTATGTATGTAAACTCTGTTAACTAGTTTGTTCATATTTAATGATGCTGCTAGCCATCCTGATGTGTTTGCATATATTACAGCATCTGAACTAAGCCCCAAGCCTTCTCATTATTTCTAATAGAGATGAACGAGCGACACTAATGAATAGTATAATTCTCTTAGGTACAGTCAAGAATATAGTAAAGCTTAGTTTAGATGTTTTTCTTTATTTGCGTGAGCATGTACTGCAATGCTATTTTAAATACTTCCTGTGGTTTTGAACTCTGATGTCACTGTGAATATATATTTAGTACTGACTTATTTTATTATTTATTATTAAATATATTTAAACCTTTCATTGTGGCTGATCTGTGTAGAGATATTTAAGTTTTAAGAGTACTTGCATATTTATTTGGTGACACTGTGTGGGCCACTCCTAATAGCCTTGCTCTTGGTCAAATTACCATTTGCAGTAATATTAATATTACACAGTAAAATTGGACAACATTTGTTAATGGCCTTAAAGTAGCTGATAAGAGGTTCTGGTGGCAGTGGTTATTACCTTATAGTCTGGGAAGAAAGGGGCATAGCTAGTAAACCTGTGCCAGCCTTTCCCAGGTGTGTGAGTGTGTGTGTGTGTGTGTGTGTGTGTGTGTGTGTGTGTGTGTGTGTGTGTGTGTGTGTGTGTGTGTAAAACAAATCTCCAAGAGTGTGTGTATCAGCTACTTGGGCAGGGACACAAAGCACTGGTTGGACAGAGAGAGTGTTGGAGGACTTGGCTTGGAATCTTGGCTAAGGACTCGACTCTATAGGTGTGCCAGTGGGGAGTCTTATTGGAGATCTGGAGAAAGAGGGAGAAACCAGACCCTGACTGACTGTGGTCTCTGTGTGCTCTTAAGGAAATTGCATTTGATGCAGAGATCTGTATCTGTAAATACTGTGTGTGTACTTGTTATCCTCCCAGTGAATGTCTCCCACTGTTGCCAGTGGTGAGGACTGAGGCTCCTTGATTACTGGTCCAGTGGAGGGTCGTCACAGCTTGTAATAAACATATATAGCATATCATTATTGTCCTTGCTTTTATCTGTTTGTTTTGTTGTAATTTCAGGGATATGACAGAGGTCGTCCACATAAAAGACAGAAAAGAAGTCATACATGAGATGAAATTTGCACCAGATGGAGCCTATCTTGCTGTTGGTTCAAATGATGGGCTAGTTGATATCTATGCAGTTGCTCAACGATTCAAGAAAGTTGGCGAATGTAACAAATCTTCTAGTTTCATCACCCATCTTGACTGGTCAGTGGACAGTAAATATCTACAAACCAATGATGGAGCTGGAGAGAGATTGTTCTACAAAATGCCTTGTGAGTATCATCAAAGGTTGAACTGAAACTAGTGATATAATAATGCTGTGAAACAAAAAGATGACACTTTCACTGGTAGTGTGTGCATCTTAACAAGTGTCAGGTGGCCATTTTGTTTGTGTTATTGTACAAAATTATGAATGATAATATGCTAAATACACTCAGGTTCTTGTTTTCATAATTTCATCAATAATTCTACTTTACTTCAAGCAACCATTCTAATGAATGGAGTATACTATCACTGTCTTATAAAAACATACAATTTTGTGAAAATATGTTGGTTCCATTGTTTGGAAACTCAGAAGAAGCTACCATGATTTCCAAACAGTGGACTCAATGTATTTTCATTGAACTTGATTTTAATGTTTCTGGTCCAGCTAAGCTATGTATGCATACTTTTACATGTTTAGCCAAAGTATAGTGTGATGCTTACTAGCAATACATCACCATGGATACTAGCATTTATATTAATGAAAAGGATAGACTGGCAAGCCTTCATAATTTTGTAGAGCACCACATTTTACACTCTGTCAGTTTGATTGACAAAAGCAAAGTGCAGCCTGTATGTATCTGTAGCTTCTGCATTTATGAAGTGTCACAGCTTTGCAGAAGCCATGTCCAGAGGCAACAAATCTGTTAAATTTATTACATTTACATATGAAGACTATTCCTAAAATCAGACACAAAAATGTAGATATTAATTATGGTAAAATTAACATCAGGTGAGAACTCTTCTCTTCTAGCTTACTCACTTTTACTAAACCATAGCATCACCACACTTCAGACCTTAATTTGTTTACCAGCTTCACCCAGTATGAAACTGGTTAGTAATGATGAACCAAACTGACCATGATGCCAGTAAACATTGAAGTGTGGTGTTAGTGGCCTTTTCTTTACTAGGTATATCCTACAGACAAAACCCATTCACAGAGCAGCTTTAGAAGGAAATGCCACAGTGAATAGTCTAGTGTTCTGTATTCATGCACCAGTGAATACATAAGCTTTGGTACAACATATAACATATTTGATCTTATTTAAAATAAGTAAGGGTTACAGGACATTAAGAATGTCAAGACAAGTCCCACACTAAGTTAAGAGATCAGACAAAGTCCCAGATGTAACAGGTGCTTTTCTAAAAAAAATTCATACTGACAGAATTTAGTAGGAACCAGGAGTACATTTCATTATCATGTTCATATTGTCTGACTAATAGTGCTATCAGTCTATATTACAAACACATGGAGGATCAAATTGCTGAGTTGCAACATTGATTGTGTATCATATACGCCATTGAGAAACAAGAGAATATATTTACAGTACCATAAAATTAAAAAAAATAAATCATAATGTACTGCTCTATTAGGTATTAATTAAACAGGTTAATGCAGCATAACTGAAGGGAAATAACTATCAATTTGATGTTGTAAATTTTTATTCTGTCCACAGTTGTTGGGTTCAGATTTGATCCTTGGATCTGACTCGTCCATTACTTTAGTTCATGGCCACCGAAAAGCTCTCAAGGATCTCCCTTACCCACAATGCACTATCCCCGACATACCTCAGATCTCGTTTGCTGCTTTCGTGAATGAACATGATCTTGAGCTCTGGAGTGGAATTTCATTTTACGATAAGTGTTTTACTGTTTATCTTTAAAAAAATTATTTATTTTACATTTGTTTACCAGGAAAGTCCAACTGGGATAAGACCCATTTTCAGCGAAGGCCTTGGGAGAAAAGCTGCCCATACAGAGATTATACAAAACTTATACAAAAAATTATACAAACCTTGTATAAGAAATTATGCAAAAAAAAATACAAGAGGAGACACTTGGATTCCCCTCAGCAGTCAGTCACCGAAGATGCTAATTTCGATGAAGGAGAAGGGTCCACAAGATCACCACCTGAAGATGTCTCATTTGGAGACATTTTTGAGATCCTTAAGCAGAAGGGTCGCTAGTCCTCCAATAACCCTTCTCCAGAGGAATCAGTATTCCTGGAAGCCTTTGGAGCTGGCCCGTTTACCTCCTGGGTTGCTCCACCTGCCAGTGAGCTTACTGACCTGATCTCTAGGTGGGCGTGGAAGGAGCCTGACTCAGTTGAGCCAATCCCCAAAAGATCAGATTGGATTCTAGCTCCACCTGTACGTAGGAATACTGGAGCAAAGGAGTGCTTGTAGATACTATAGTTCTGGTGATGGGCACAAAGAAGGAAGTTGTTGAGCAAAGTTCCTTGGTCCATCTCCTACAGGGAGCCTAGGGCGTTGCACAGATTTGGGAAGCATGTTTACCTGGCACACTTTACAAGACTACAAAGGGATTTCATAAAAGAACTGTCAAAATCCCTTTCATGGACAGATACTGCTGAGGCTCAAACTTCTGTAGCTTCTCAGCTGGCTACTGTACAGGCTATTTCTAATTCGTCCATGAGGCTTATCGTGCATGCAACTGAGGGTGCCTCAAAGGCAGCAGGTACAGGCATTTCCATTAGGGGCATGCCTGGATGTGCTTGTGTGATTTTGCAGAGCCCCTCAAGTCCTTGTTCATCAGTGCAACTTTTGACAGCAGCTCATTGTCAAAGACACACTGTCCAGGTGTGAAAAAGATGGAAAGACCCTCTGTACAGTGGGCATACGTTTTTCGACTCCTCAAAGATCCTTCTCTAGGAATCAATGAGGAGGTTGAAAAATGTGGTTCAAGAAGTCCCAGGATCCTTTCCAAGATCCATGTGGAAATAGTTCCCCCGGGGAAGAGGGGGGGAACTCTAATGGACAACGATGCCCATACAGCAGAGGAGACTTGCAGAACCAGGGGTCCAGAGATTCCTTCTCCAATAGACCCTACCAGCGTTCCTGAAAGGAAGCCCAATTGTCCACCTCTGGAGGCAGTTGGGAGTCTTTTATCCCTGCACTAGAGAGCCTGACTAGGTATAGCAAAAGATGCGTGGGTACAGAGGATTATTTCCAGAAGTTACACAATTCCCTTTTCCTTACCCCCTCCACTGGTATGCAGAATTCCCGAAGTTCCACCTAGTCAGAGGAAAGCAGTAGCACTAGATATATAAAAACTGCTAGAAAAAAAGAGTCATCCAAGAGGTCCCACCAGATCAGTTAGAATCCAGAACTTACTCAAGATTCTTTTTAGTGTCAAAGAAAACAGGGGACTGGGGATCAATTCTGGATCTCAGTGAATTGAACAAAGCAGTTTGATATAAAAGTTTTGAATGGTCATGGGTCAGTCCATTTTGCCTTTTCTAGGCAAGGACGACTGGATGTGCTTGATAGACCCACAGGATGCATGCTATCACATAAAAATGAACAGACAGTCCTGAAGGTATTTACACTTTGGGCTAGAAGCCAGTCACTACCAGTTCAGAGCACTGCCTTTTGGCCTCACCACAGTCCCCAGGCTGTTCACCAAATGCATGGCAGTGGTGGCAGTTCACTTGAGACTGCAGGGATTCCAAATGTTTCCGACCAGGCTTCTGCTAATAAAAGCGAGAGATCAGGTACTCCAGACTTGCTTCCTTCTGGGGATCACCATAAAGTGCAACAAGTCTCAGTTACAACTGTCTCAAACATTGGAATTTGTAGGAGTGGTTTTCAACACAATTTCATTGACAGCTGCTGTTCCTGTGTCAGGAGTGCAGACTATCAGATTCTAGCTCAGGAAAATAATTTACAGTACCACAATTTCAGCCTGTTTGCTCCTTCAGGCCTTGGGTTCAATGTCAATGTAGTTCCTCCAGCAAGATTTCATATAAGAATTCTTCAATGGATGTTAGCAACATAATGGTCAATTCTTTATCAATGCATGTCAGGCTGAATAAGAATCACTCAGCCATGCAAGAGATAACTTTGGTGATGGATTCAATCAGATCAAATTCTTCAAAGTCACCCTTTTGTTTTCCCTCATCCAAAGGCCATAGCGACCACAGACTCTTTCCAGATTGGGTGGGGGGGGACTTCCTGGAGAAGACAGTCCAAGGAACTTGGTCCCCAAAGAGGCCAATACGCATATCAATGGAAGTGAGAGTGGTCCTCTTAGCATTGCAGGCCTTTCAAGACTGTCTCCCTTTTGGGACAATTACAGTACAGACAGACAACATGTCAGTAGTCTGGTACATAAACAAACAAGGAGGAACCAGGTCTTACCCCTTGTGTCAGTGGGTGATCTCTTCCAACTGCTTTCTGATAACAGCACAAATAAGTCCAACATGATAGCAGACAAATTGAGCAAGTCCAGTCTACTGCCTCATGAGTGGTCTGTCAACATGAAAGTGACAAAAATGATTATTTGTCATTGGGGCCAGCCTTGATTCAGTCTTTTTGCTTCTCCCTTAAACAACAAGTGCAGCAGTCTCTTTGCCCTGATCCCCCCACCGGATGAATTACTGAGCAGAGCTGTACTCCACGGTTGGCCCTCCATTCTCTTTTACATTTACTCACCAACTTCCCTAATTCCAAAATTTCTGCAGAAAGCTGCCCGGTTAAAGAGCAAGGTCATCCTCATTGTATCTTAATGGTCTTGACAGATTTGGTTCCCCTTCCTTTTGCCAAATTTACTTTACCCACCTTGGATTCTAGATCCAATTCCAGAGCTCCTGTCTTACCTGACAGGCATGATTCCCCCAGATATCTCAAACCTCAGGCTAACAGATTAGTTTCTCCAATTCTGTTAATAGCCAGACAGCCAATGCTCTCTTCACCTGATGGTCATATACTTTTATCTTCCCATAAGGCTTCTTTTAGAGGAGTAAATGGAAAAGGTTTGTTTTTTTGGGGGGGCATATCAGAAACACAATGACCCATTCTCAGCTCCTGTACAAAGTGTTCTTGACTTTTTGGCAACAATTTTTAATGAGGGTACTAGCTCATTAACAATTAGGATTTAGTTTGCAGCAATTTCCAGCTTCCATATTGGGTTTGAAAATTTTTCCTTGGCCTCATCTAAGCTTTGTAAGGCCTTTTTGAGAGGCAACCTCCTGCTGAAGCCTCCCTATAAAGATCCTACTCCACCTTGGGTTTTAAACCTGGTACTGCAGACCTTTAAATTTCTAACCTGAAAAACTATTTTTCTAGTCTCCATTACCTCTGCTAGAAGAATTTCAGAACTTCAAGCATTGTCCTGTAAACCTCCCTACTTGATTTTTCATAAGGATAGAGTATCATTATATACGAATCCTTTTCATCATGAGGTGGTGTCAGAATCCAAAAATAACAAATTTGTTAATCTGCCAGTCTTCTTTCCTGAATTTATGAACAAATGTGAATGTATTTTGCATTTATAGGATATCCACAGACAATTATGTTTTTACTTACACAGAACAAAAGAAATTAGGAAGACAGATCAATTATTTGTTTCTTTTGCAGATTCTAAACTGGGCAAATCAGTTGCAAAGGTAACTCTAGCCAGATGGCTGATGGATTGCATATCATTTATCTGCAACAAATTGGGCCTATCCTTACCAACACCTTTAAGAGCTCTTTCAACTAGGTCCATGGCTACTTCTTCAGTGCTTCTGTCTAGAGCTTCCATGGATGTAATATGTACAGCTGCAACTTGGGCCAATCCTCATACCTTTGTTTCTCATTACAAACTACATCTGCTGTCAAGGGGAAGAGCAGCCTTTGGCTCAACTGTGCTCAGGATTATCCTTCCTCAGAGTCAACCTGGGAATTTAGGTAGCTGGGGACTCTGTCCCAAAAGTTGAGGACAGAGTGAAAATTTACAACTAAAGATAAAGAAGTTATGTACTCACAATAACGTTCCGTATGTGTTGTCGATTTTCATTCTTCCTCAACTCCCCAACCGCCAACCTGGATCCTTTTTCATAATTGATTTCTGGAAGAATGAGGGTTTTTAAGGACACCACTGTCCTTCAAGTTGAGTTCCAGATATGGCTTCTTCTATTAAGAATTTTGTAGTAGTACTTCCTACTTTATGTCAAACAGCAAACACAATCTAAGGTATGTTAAGAGGTGGTGTGTTATGGGTAAGGGAGGAACTTGAGAGCTTTTTGGTGGCCACGAACTAAAGTAATGGTTAAGTCAGATCTGAGGATGGGATCCGAACCCAACAGTTGAGGAAGAATGAAAATGGACAGCACAGATGGAACATTATGGTGAGTACATAACTTCTTTTTATTCAACTCAATTAGGATGCACTGACAGTGGTACTTGCATGGAGTTTCGTGAGTGCACAGGGAAATCTATTTTGTTATCTTGTGGTCAAGAGAATCATAATTTTAAAGTGGATTATGTAAACATGAATTGCTTTATACTTCCTGATACCATTATTCCTGCACTAGGATGTAAGCAGTTTGCTACAGCATAAAAATATTTTTTAACTAAAACATGAGTGCTATAGCACTCCATGCAGGCAGGGAATAAAATGTAGCAACTATTTGCTACATTTGTATCAAACAGTTTACTACAGTTTAAAATATTTTTTTAACTAAAACATGAGTGCTCCATGCAGCCAGGGTATAAACTGTAAGAACTGTTTGCTACATTTGCATCAAGCAGTTTGCTACAGTTTAAAAATATGTTTTTTAAACTAAAACATGAGTACTGAAGTGTCCCTTGCAGGCAGTTATAAATTGTAGCAACTGTCTGCACATTTGTAGCAAACAGTTTGCTACAGTTTGCAAAAAAATGCTTTTTTTGTTAATAAAATATGTTAAAGGAGGGTTGGGGGCAGGGCACAGAAACGGGACCTGAATGGCTGGGGTTGGAGGGAGGTGGGGCATGTCCCACCTGGTTGGTACGCCAGTATAAGGAACATCCTTTTTTTTTTTGAAGATCTGACTGGTAATAAGCCAATCACTTATGACTTATTACAGGGAAGTGCTTTTTTTTTTGTTGTTTTCAGGAGCTGAGGTAATGTGATACTGGTTCACAGCACTGGCCCAGGGCACTAATTGAACCAGCTACCCTTCTGTCCATTTGGACCATTTGTTCCATCATGCAGTGAGAGTGAGGCATCTCCAAACTAGGTAGGGGGTCCTACTACCTATTTCTTTCTGCCTGTGAAGCCCATTCAGCCCATCTGTTTCTCCCACTTGGGAGCTAAAACCCTCATGCCAACTCTGTGAGCTCCCGAGTTTTGCTAACACTGCAATGCTTGGGGTACCATATGTGCTACCACACAAGCTTTCCTAGTTTATGGCTATGCCACTTGACAGAATTTACTTGGCTGGCTTGTATTTACTTGGTGCAGTACTTAGTAAGCCCTCTAGGTGTTACTCAGCTGGTGAACCACAGCTACCTTTCTATCCCCAGGATGAGTGAACCAGCAACATCCTCTCAGTCTAATCTTGTCAGCCCAATTCCTCTAGCACCGATTCCACTAATTGAACATGGGTTGTTTGGATTGCAGTCAAGGCTTCATCACTCTGCACCAGAGGACCAGGCTCTTTGATTTATTTATGGTTCTTCAGGTGGGCTGAAAATAAGTCACAAATTATGGGTAGCTGATAAGAGAAAAAATGTTTCTACTATTATTGCAGCAGTACTTGAAACTTTGTAGATGGCAGAAGTTTAATTTATACACCAACAAAAGCTGTAGGCATTTGTTTATTTTAACAGATCATATACCATTTACTTGACAGTGCCTTATGCCAGTCCTCAAGAAAAAGAGCTGATGAGGCAAATCATGCAGCTGCACTATAGGTACTACATCATTTCGGCAATAGCGGCTGTAGCTTTTTTTTTATTATTTTTCCTCTTTAAGTAAGCCTTTGTAGTAGGACTGATGTTGCAAAACTTAATCAACTTTCCATATTGATGTGTTTCTTTACTCATTGCAGCATATTTAGCTGTCTGTTTGGCAGAGAGATAGTAGTCAAGATATATATTTTTTCTAGGACATGCTGTGGTCCTTTTGAACCTTCAGGTACCAAGTAGACATGTTCTTCAAATACGTCATGTCCCTCAGTGTGGATGAATAAAGATAAGGTCTGGTCTGAAAGGACACAAGCTGATGTATTATACAGATGACATTTCCAAAGAAAATAACTGGCTACTTCCTTGGATTTTGTTTTATTAGGGTTTAGAGAAAGGCAGCCAAATCTGTACTGGATGACCCCGATGTTTGTAAAACATCTCCAAATCTATTGATAAAAATGTATGCCAATTCTGTAATGTAAAGCCAGTTCTGTAGTGTAGAGGTATAAATCCCTGTTCCTATTGAAGCTGGCATAGAGCAGGAGAGGAATAAAGAGGCTTAGCCTGCTTACTTGTTGTTAATATTGGAGGAGGAATGGAGACATACTTCAGGCACAAATCTCCACAACAGCATTCCTACTGTAGACTGAGAAATACATGGGAGGGATTATCTACAAGGAGCAAGGCCTGCTGTTTATTTGAAACTAAATGCCAAAAAAATGCATTATTGTATCCTTTGGGAGGTTATCTACCCTAGAGAACTACCACATTGACAACATGTCCTTAAGAGTTAACCCAGATGTTTGGGATTTGAGAAGTTATGTGGACAGTGACCGAAATTTGACTAACATGGTGTCCATTGTTGTAAGAAAATCCATCTATATTGCACAGCTTATAAACAAAGAGATTGTGTCTAGAGCTGGAGATGTCATTATCCTCCTTTATTCAGCCCTCATTAGGCCAGTCATTGAGTATAATGCCCTTTTTGGCATGTATCTGTCCTGACACATACAACAACTGGAACACCTACAGAGATACCTTACGAAAAGGATACAGGGTCTAAACAACATATCCTACATGAACCAACTTAAAGCCCTGTAATTATAGCAGATATCTTACAGACAGCAAAGAGATGACCTGTGTGTGGCATACAAGACATCCTCTGACCCAGTATTGATGGATTTACTGCATATCAACAAGTCAAATGGCATTAGAAATACTTGGTCTAGGGATCTAAACTTCTTATGCAATGGCATTAGAAATACTCATTCTAGGGATCTAAATCTCTTCTGCAACATCAACAGAATGGTTTGGGGGTATATTTCAAAGTATATCTCACAGATGATACCAGTTCCAGAGGAACAGACTCCCCATACACATAAAACAAAGTTCATCCCTGTCCATATTCAAGCACAACTTGGCTGTATAGAGTGGAAACAGAAAATTTGCCCCAAGACTGTCTCCTGTACAACTAATGGACAGAAGCAGCTCCTAAATGCTTTATCCCATGTATGGGTCCTCTCAAATTATCTGTGGTACTATCCCAGTTATTCTTAATATGGGTAATATATAATTATCGACAATGGGATGAGGAAGGCCTGTCTGTAACCAAATGGGATAGGTTAATTCAAGACCAAAAAGGGAAAGTGTCTATGCTTGAAATGGCCCACTAGAGCAGCTAGCTTAGCACTTACCTATAAACATATGAACCTATGAATAAGTTGTACATGAAGACATAGATGTGCATTGCAAGGGCTCTTTGCATGACATGTCCTTGAATGCTGTTGAACATGCATGGGAAAGTATTATTTAGCACAAAAACTCACCAGCTAATGCACAGATGGTAGCTTCCATTCCTGGTTTGCTTGAATCTTACCTCAGGAGATTGAATGGGCTCTAAGGCATTCATGCTAGGGAGCAAATGAGTCCACTGGGTAACTGCAAGGGAAGGGGTTGATGATCAGTGAGGTGACTACGCCAACAACAGTGCAAATACTGATGTGGATTTAGAACAATAGAGGACCTAGGACTGATCCTTAGAGAACACCTCTTTGTAGGCCCTTTGTCAATTGGTTGTCATTGTTGTACCAATGGAATAAATTATTACATATGGTTAAGCTATTTTAACTGATGGTCATCAGTAACAGGTTAAGATACCTGTTAACAACTAATGTGTAGTCATCCAGAAAAATGCACCTACTGTTTTTCTTTTTCCTAGTTTTCGGGCAAATGAGAATTATACCAGCTTCATACCCATTTCTAAATCCATACTGAATATCTGATAGTATGCAGTACTCCATTAGACAGTGTAACAGTGTGGTGGTTCCACCAGGAGGCTGCCTAACAGAAAATAGAAATAGGCAGAGATAGGGAAGTTTTGGTGAGCCAGCATTAAGAATATATTTTATTGGACTATCTGTTAAGGAAGAATAGAAGTCACTTAAGCAGGGAAATATTGGCTGGTAATAGGAAAAACACTTTAATAAAGACCAGTTAAACACTTTCGTCAGGTTATAAATAAAGACTTCTTCAGAACAACTTACATATACAGTGCAGTTTAAATAACTCTCCTATTATGTATCACTTGACAAAAAACAGCGAACCATAATTAAAGTTGAATGATAAAAAATTAAACCAAGTTATTTAAAATTTAAAATGCACATGTTATAGATATAAAACATAAAATGCATGAGTAATACACATAAACTTTTTTTGTTTAAACTGTTAAAAAAACACTCAATAGATAGACTTTCGTTAAGACCAGGGTGAATACAGGCATTAAGCCTGATCTGCCATTTAAGTTCCTTAAGTTCTATGATGTCATTCCGAGGACCACCCCTTGCATCTTTTGCTACTATGTCCAAACCCATAAATTGAAAGGAATCACTAGGAAAAAGTGAAATAAGTTTCCCTAAAGTGTTACTCATGTTCTGTTTCCTAACATCAAGCAAATGTTCATAAATTCATTCTTTGAATTTCCTTTGAGTTTTTCCCACATAGTAGCAATTATATTGTGTACAATGAGCCAGGTAAACAATCCTCACTGTATTGCAGTTACAGAAAAAAAATAATTTTTAACCATACATCATTCACATTAACACCCTTTTTCACCATGAGGTGCTTGCAGTAATTGCAAGCACCACATTTAAAGGTACCATTTTTCTTCTGGGTCAAAATCCCATTCACAGTTACCTCCTTCCAATATCTTTTTAAATGACCGCCTTTTTCTGTAAATTACTTTAGGGACATTCCCAAAAATATCCATCAATCCCTCAAAACAAGAGAACAAATTCCATTTCTTCTTTACAATATTCATAACCTGTGTACTGTCATTAGTAAAGGCTGTAACAAAGGAAAGGGGAAAATTACAATCACATGTTCTATTCTTCGACATTAAAAATCATTCCCCCGTCTTCAGTAATTTTAAGTATGAGGGGGTAATTTTGCCTTTTCTGCAAAACCTCAACTAGACCATTTTGAACCAAACTCAGGGGGTAACCATGTGATAAAAATCTATTCATTAAATCTTTTGACTCTAAGTCAAAGGTATCATCCTCTGTTACCATCCTAGAAAGGCGTACAAATTGCCGTTTTACTACCCCTCTTTTTTGATGACCTGGATGACAGCTGTCAAAATGTAGGAGGCTATTAGAGTAGGTAGGTTTTCCACATATATTATTACTAAGCCTTCCATTTTTGACATCCTTATGAATATGAACATCCAAATATGTTATGTCACAAGCATTAACTTTGGAGGTAAACTTAAGAAAGGATGTAGTGTGATTCATATAATTAATAAATGTATCCAATTCATCTTGTGATCTATTCCAAAGTAAAAACACATCATCATGGTAACATATATGAATTGCCAGGGAAGTGGATTTGAAAAGTTAAAAACACATTTCTTTTCCCACTGCAACAAAACTATATTAGCAAATATGGGGGTGCAAGCTGCCCCCATAGCTACACCATTCTTCGGAAAAAAGTAGTGACCACCTATATAAACAACGTTATTCTTCAGGACTAATTCCATTAAGGTGACCAGGGTGCTAACCAAACTATTACTTAAAGCCGTAGAATCAGTCAAAAATTCGTGGAACCAGAACAATCCTATAGTATGTGGTATTACATTAAATATATTGACTACATCACTAGTGCAAAACAAAGAATCACCACTTATTATAGTTTTCCTAAGTTTCCCCAGAAAATCCCAAGAATCCCAACATATGTGAGGATGTTCTTCCAGAACATTTTTTTAATTTTAAATCTATAAATTTTGCAAGGGGAAAGGTTTTCAAACTAGAGGCATTAACAGTGGGTTTCATGGGTGGATCCCCAAGATGTTTATGGATCTTAGGTAGCCCAAAAATGGACAGTACCTTAGGGCTTTTCACATTTAAAAACACCATTCTTCATAAGAAATTTCACCCTGGTCTAACATGTCCTTAAGCAACCAATCAATTTTTGCATAAGAAATATGAATATAATTTAATGATGTCTCCTCATAGAAGTTACCATTATATAAAAATTCTAACATTTTGTTAAGATAGTACTCATTATTCATAATAACCCCCCACACACACACACACCTTTATCAGGCTTCATCACTCTTAAAGTTTTATTACAACACAACTTCCTCAGAAGATCATTTTCAGCTGTGGAAAGGTTTGAGTTATTACAACCAGAACCCTCTTTCAACATGTTTCTAAATTCAAAATCACACATTTTTTCAAAGAACATAAGGGGAATAGCAAGAGGTGGATTGTAAAGACTACTCATGGTAAGCAAACTAAAATTATTCACAGAGTTATTGTCTTTAAACAATAACTGAAAATTCAGTTTTCTCAAAAAAAAGCTTAAGATCAATTATTAATTCATCAATTCTGGCTCATTTAGAGGGAACAAAACTGAAACCCTTACTTAAAAGGTCTGCCATATCTAGACCAAATAAACAGTCCATATAGTTGTATATGGAAAAGTCACCTTTTTCATTTTTAATGATGGCTAAATCAGGATCAGAAGGTAAACTATCATCCATAAAACACATTAAAACCATTAATTCTTCCTGTGGTTGTAGTTTTTCCTCCCTTGTTGGGCATAAAAACCATAGCTGTTTACATTCGCATTCTGCAATGCCTTTTGTTGTTCCCAGTGGTTCTTCAACCTCTCTAAACATCGGGGGAGGTCCCTGTTTAAAGAGACTAAGTCGTTCTGGGAAATGTCATCAGTAACTGAATTTTCATTGATGAATATCTCGTAGTTAAGAGTAGTAACCATACAATGGGATTGGGATAAGCCAGACCTTTTAAATAGTCCAGTTTGTCTCTGGCAAATTTCTTTACATTTCGGGATCTTATGTTCGTAACAATCTTATCCACAGAGCTAAAGATACACAAAAACTTGTCCTTGTGTTGCTCAAACAGCAAATCCTTAGTAATGTTTGTCTCAAGTGAAGTAGCCTCATTCATTAACATGTCAGTGTTTTTTTGGTTGTGCTTAATAAGCACTTCTAACAGTTCACAACCCTGTCGGTCAAATAATTCAATAAGTTCAAGATGTAAAGGAGAGTTTGCAGTTAAGCCGTTGGGAAACTTCCAAAAGCAACGTCCCTTTGGAACTCTACGGACCGTAATACTGTCCTTAAAATAATTATTCTCGACCTGCAGTTTCCTGATTTTGAGCAATTTCTCTTCCAAAGATTTAATAGATTGCTCTAAAGGGGTTCCTATTACGTGATCGCAGACGCATTTTGTCGAATGCATCTTGATCGAATGTAAAAGAACGAAAAGGCAAAATAGTGAAGCAGCTTTTAAACAAATTCTTTCCCTGGGAAAGAATTTCCCTTTCCCATACATGTCAGACTCGTCAGGCTAATGAGGCAATAATTCCCAGGGTCTCTAGTCGCTCCCCCTTTATGGAGAGGGATGACTATAGTAGTGTGCCATTCGGTAGGGACAAAGTCTGAGGTGAGGATGTGATTGAACAGGGGCACACAGATGTGGTGCCAGTTCACTTTGTAGTTCATGTAGAACACATCCAGGGATATTGTCGGGTCCCATGGAAGCTGTATTCTTGGCCTTGGACAATACAGCTTTAACCTGTGCTGCAGTAATGCTGGGTGCCTGGCATTCCTCCGGTGTTGTGATTGGTCCTTTAGGGGGAGAGAGGGGTAAAGTTGGCACTGAATCTGTCAGCCAGTAAGTTGGCAATATCTGTTGGCTCAGTATAGGAGGTACCATTGTGCAGTAACTTAGAGCAAACTTTGGTATTTCTATGGAGATTCTTGATATAATGATAGAAGGCTTGGTGGTTGTTTTTAGTGTCTTCTGCAATTCTGCCTTCATAGCTGGTTTTATAGGTTTTGATGAGGGATCTCAACTTTATGTTGAGGCTAATAAGGAAGTTTTTCCAATCTTGGGACTTCACCTTTTTCTGCAATGGTTTCTTCCTTCTATTGTAGAGTTTATTAATGGCAGGGGATCACCAGATTGGCTTCCTTTTTTGGAAGAGAGCATCTTGGTTCTGTTGGGTATGGCTAGTTCCATGCATTTATGTACGTGTTCGTACAGTGCATTGGTGTATGATTCAGCCATCATGCATCTATTTTCCATTGACATGGGTGCCATGAAGCTAGCCACCTCTGTTTTTAGGAGCTCAAAGTCAGATTTGGAGAAGTTTTTCATGGTGGTTACCTTTGCGGGAGTCGTGGGTGAGATGTGGATTTTTCATGGTGATTCGTTTGTGTTGTAAGCAAGAGCATATTGCCAAAAAATACGATGAAAAAACTAAATTAGAAACTCCTGTGAAAACAGCTAAAGAGATGGGAGGGGGTGAGGATGCTATGACATGCAGTCAAGTTATAACCAGTCTGGTTGAGACTGCATTTTCTTACTTGTTAATGCGCCACTGCAAAGCTAATGAAATGCTTAATAAGAGTAGATGGGCAAGAACTACTGGTGCTGTTACAGTCTAGCAGTAAGGTTACTTTAGTGAAGGTGCAGTAAATCTTTAACAAGAAGACACACTAACCAGAGTCCATTGAGGAAATATCTAGTCATGGAGAGAAAAGACGTCACCCGGTTACTCAAGTAGAGGTACAGATTTAATCTGGGAATTTCCTGCACCCAGAAGGCATGGTTCCTATGATGTAATAACTTATAAATACTTGCTCTATCTAAAGAACATCTGGAAACAGTGAAAATGGGATAACACTAAGTAACTCAGTGTAGCCCCTGAAGAAGAAGTAGAATAATCAAAATTGAGGCAGTTCACCAGCTAGCAGGATAGAGACACTGCAAAAATATTAGAACCATATAAAGCAGAGGTTCCATTTATTTATTTATTGCATTTTTTGACCGGGAAGATCCACTGGGCCAAAGAGTGCCCATTTTCAGTGGAGGCCCGGCGAGAAAAGCTCCACAGAGATAAAACTTAAAAACAATGTAATGCTTACAGTGTGATAGAAGTCAAGATAACAGACATATCAGATAAACTGCTAAAGCATGCAAGCATACAATACATTCAAAGTAATAAAAACATTTGGATCAAATATGACAGATTAAACTGCCTTAGCTTCAAGCCACAGTGCTTTATGGAAAGTACCCCAAAAAAGCAAACCCCATTTCTCGGTCACCCACATCCCCCAGAACCTTTTCTTAAGTTTTTCTGTCTATTCTTTCAGCAGCATGAGGAGGATCAGTTCAATGTCCTCTCCTGCTCAGCTGGTGAACCTGGGAATATTGAGGCAATGTTACAATTGCCTCATGTACACAGACAACCCTCTCCTCCTCCCACAAAACACAAATACATGCGAGAGATGCACTATCACGCGAGATGCAACTATACGGCCAAACTGGAGGCTGAGCTCTCTCAACATAGGACTGGCATGACCAGACAGGAGGAGAAGGTAACCACACACACTAACCCAGTCTCACATAATATACCATCACAACCTCAAATCATACACAAACACACAAAGACATACTCGGAGGCTCTGATCAAAAATCTACCAAAACAGCAGAGGCCACCAGACCCAACAACAACAACTACCACCCTCAGAACACAACACTGCAACACATAGACCACACAGTCAGAGTGTCAAGGCAGTCACAGCCTTAAGGCCAAACACAATGCCAGACACACTAGTCATTGGTGACTCCATAGTCAGACACACTGGCGTCCCGCTCACCAGACTGAGTAAGGAGAAGGTCACAGTAAGCTGCCTGTCGGTGCTAGAATCCGCCACATAACGCATGCACTCAGGTCTCTCAACAGCAGGTACAAGCGACTCAATCATTGTCACGCTGCGACCTGGGAGCGTGCCTCCACGTTGGTGTAACGAGAGACGTACCTCCCTGGACTACATGAAAAGAGACATAGAGGAGCTCTCTGATTATGACCCAGGTATGACCTTGAGCAGTATCCTACCTTCACCAATGATGCCACAATACAGAGATAAGATGATCAGCTTTAACAATTGGCTTAAACTCTGGTGTCATTCAAAGGGGATCAATGTCTGTCTGCCTGGGATGACATGCTGGACAAGCCACGCTTGCAGGGCGGCTTGTCACCCTGGGATTCGGATTTTGGCAAAGGCTCTTGCCACCCCATAGTGCCTTTTAGGCAAGGCTCAAATTCTAAACCTACCACCCTAGAACAAAACAAAGAAAAAAAACTAAGGGTAATGCTGCTCAATGCCAGAAGTCTCAACCTCAAGATGCACTTTTCGAGGCTCTTCTCAGTATGGAGAACATCGATGTCTGTGCTGTGACAGAAACCTGGTTCAAGGCTCCTGAGAGCACCCCAGCACTATCAGGTTTTACCTCATATCCTCATGCCGGCCCCAAACCCGGACAATACCAAGAAAGGAGGAGGGTATCCATATTCATCAAGGACACCCACACCTCAAGATTGGTGGCATCTGCCGCGATCGGAAACCATCCAGGTGCAATTAACCATAGGCAAGACTGCTCTGCAATTTGTAGCATGTTACAGGCCACCGCAAACTCAGGAACCTCATATGGCCTTCCTGAAAACACTGCAGGGATAAATGTATCTCGAACACCATCATACTAGGTGACTTCAACTACCCTAATATAGACTGGGAGCACTACTTAAGCCCAAACACTCTAACCCAAAAGTTCCTGGAATTCATAAACTCAGATGCCTTGGAACAACTAGTCACCATCCCACAAGAGGAGAAAACATACTTGATCTCATCATCACGAACATGGGAGCACAATGTTCAGCATGAAGTATACCCCTCACTGGTGAGATCTGATCACAAACTAATCTGGCTGGAGGTCCTCATCCGCCCCACCGAAATGAAAAAGACCACAATAAAGAACTTCTCGAAGCCGACTTCACACTTCTAAAGACTAGTGTGGTCTCCTTTAAGGCCCCTGGGCGGTTAACATTACTCAAACCGCTGAATCACTTACAAATGCCTTCTACCAGCACCTGCAGGCTGCATGGATCAGGCAATCCCAAGCAAAACAAAGACTCTTTGTACCAAAGGCAAGCGTCCAGTCTGGTGGACCCCAGCCATAAACAAACTCTACAACAAAAGGAGAAAGCTACTACAAGATAGAGCAAAATCCTTAAAGGTAAGACACCGCTGATCACTATAAGTAAAAGCTAAGAGCTCTCATAAAATCATCCAAAGCTAATTTTGAGAAAAAATAGCTAAGGACTCTAAAGACAACCATAAGGCATTCTTTAGCTATGTCAGAAACCTAGGAGGAAACTCCCAGATATGCTCAGAATTAGTTCAAAATGATGTGAAGATTACTGATCCTACAGACATTGCCAACATACTGGCTGACAGGTTCAGTGCAAACTTCTCTCCCCTAAAGGAGAGATATCTATACCAAATGATTGTAGCCCTCCAAACATCTCTAACGCCCAGGTGAGAACTGCTCTCTCCAAGGCAAAGAACACAGCATCCATGGGACCTGATGGTGTCCCCGGCTGTGTGCTCCATGAACTCAGCGAGGAATTAAACCCACAGTTAGGACAGCTGTTTAATCTTAGTCTCACCTCCGGATCATTGCCCAGGGGTGGCGCTGGCGACTGTGGTCCCACTCCACAAGGTGGTGCCTCCACCGACCCTGGAAATTACCGTCCCATTAGCTTGACAAGCCTTATCTGCAAAGCCATGGAGAGGATCATAATGGATCTCATAAATAAAGACATAGGGAACTTGCAGACTTTGGATCCAACCCAGTTTGGCTTTGTCAAAGGCAGATCATGCCTTCTAAACTTGGTTGACTTTTTGAAACAGTCACTAAGGCCATTGATGAGGAAAGGCAGTCCATACAGCCTACCTAGACCTGGCGGCTTTTGATACAATACCTCACTCGGGTATCATTGAAAAACTCATCAACAAATGTAAACCCATACATTACAAGATGGGTTGCAAACTGGCTTGACAGAACCCACAGGGTCAGAGTTGCTGGCGCCATGTCAGACTCAAAGCCTGTCACAAGTGGTGTCCCACAGGGCTCAGTCCTGGGCCCACTCTTGTTTGGCATCTACTTTTCTAAAGTGCAAGCAAACACAGGAGGGTTATGGCTGACAAAGTTTGCAGATGACTGCAAACTGGGCGTGGTTGAAAACACATCCGACACAGATATCCTTCAGAAGGGTCTCACAGAAACGGATAACTGGTGCCAGAGCCATTGCCTAAAGTTAAATGCCAAGAAATGCATAGTCATACCCTTGGGGAAAAATAAGGTTACCCCTAGCTACCATATAGGTGGCAATCCCTGAACACAGAAGAAGTTATTAGGGACCTGGGAACCCAGGTTGACAGTAACCTTTCATTCGACACTCATATTGCTAAAGTAGTTAGGAAGACCTTCTACATTGCCCACCTTATCATGAAGGGATTCACATCTAGATCAAGGAAGTCATAGTCTCCCTATACTCATCACTCATCAGACCAATGATGTACAATGCCCCATTGAATGTATCTGACCCGACACTTGCAGCAGCTGGAGAGGCCACAAAGTTCCTCACCAAAAGGATAAAGGGTCTCAAAAATCTGTCTTATGCTGCCCGACTGAAAGAACTCCAGTTATATTCAGTTGCTTACTGCTTGCTCAGAGGTGACCTATGCCTGACATACAAGGCCATGTCAAACCCAGATTTGATGAACATGCTTCATCTCAAAATCTAGATCCCTCAGAGCCACAACTCGACGGTTATTAATAGGGCGTGCTGGAGGATAGATTCATCACCCAAAGACTCCCTATGCTGTGGAACAAAATCCCGGTTTATGTGAGGCAGAGCACCTCGCTGGCCTTGTTCAAGAGGAATCTTGACCAATGGATGGGAGATCGCAGATACATCCCAGGGGTTACCTCAGTGTCACTGCTCGACAGAGGCACAGCAAAATAATGGGCATAGTTTCTCCAAACTAAAGGGGTGGCGTAAGCCACAAAACTATGGGCTAGGCTTATAAATGCCCTCGGGCAGATAGCCTAGTATGAACCTATGAACCTATGGTCAATTTGATAAGAATCCATACAACAGCTGTTCCAGATTAGACTGACAGTCCCATATAGTAGTTGCCATTGAGATAGAGTCAGTAGTGGTGTCAAATATTAAGGGGCATAGAGAGGGTTTAATTGTTCAGGAGAAGGTAAAGTTGAAGGTACTGGAGGTGGAGGAGGGAAGGAGGGAAAGGTGGGAGGAGAGGAAGGAAAGAGGTGGGAGGAGAGGAAGGGAAGAGACAGCCGTCAGGTTATGGGTTGTGAAGTGTTAGCACAGGGGCATTGCCAGTGGGAGGAGAGGTGATGTTTCAAAGATTTTTGATTTTTTAAAGATACATGTATTACTAGTTGATCTAAGGGAGGGAGGGAGAGAGTTCCACAGTTTAGCAGTGGAAAAGGAGTGGAGCCATTGTCCAGCGAAGAGGTTGGATTTATCTACCTGTAGGAGCATCTGGTTTTATGATCGGAGAGGCCTGTTAGGATGGTATGGAATAAATAGGTTAGAAAGGGATGGACCCTTGACCAAAATGGACCATTTGTCATATGACCCAAGCTAATACTAGAAGGCCATGGGCAGACCACAGTATAGATAAATTTGTCTAGGGAGGGGAAGAACCCCTACCCTTGTACTGCAGAGACACCCAGCAGAGGTAGGGGGTGCTGAATTTCCAAAGATGGGACAAACTCCCAAGAACCTAAACTAGGTTTTGAACTACATGATAGGATGAAAGGTGATGCTCCAGACAAGTTACATGTGGAGTACCTCAGGGTTCAGTCCTGGGACCGCTCTTGTTCGGCATCTACTTCTCTGAAGTACAGGCCAACACTAAGGGACTCTGGCTGACAAAGTTTGCAGATGACTGCAAACTGGGAGCCATTACTAAATCCCCAAATGATGTGGATATTCTACAAAAGGGCCTTACAGAAACAGCTGCTTGGTGCCAGAGCCATGGGCTCAAGCTTAATGCCAAGAAATGTATAGTTATCCCCTTTGGAAAAAAACATGTACCCATGAATTACCACATAGGTGGCAGTACACTAAACTCCGAAAGTGTGATGAGAGACTTGGGGACAAAGGTGGACAGTGGTCTCACCGTCGATATCCACATTGCCACAACAGTCAGAAAATCCTTCTAAGTGCTTTTCATCCAGAAAAAAGGAGGTCATTGTCCCACTGTAGTCATCCCTCATTAGACCCATTATAGAGTACAACGCCCTATTTGGTATGTACCTCACAAGACATCTGCAACAGCTGGAAAGGCTGCAGAAACACCCCACTAAAAGAATCACAGGCCTAAATCAGATGCCCTATGCTGACCGTCTAAAAAACCTCCAGCTATACTCTGTGGCATATCATCTACTCAGAGGCAATCACTGCTTAACATACAAGGCAATGTGAAATCCTGAGCTGTTGGACATGCTCCACTTAAAGAAATCCCAATCCCTCAGAGCCACACGCTCCAGGGATCTAAACCTTGTCATCACAATGAACAAAAGATGTTAGAGGGATAGGTTCCTGACCCAGAGACTCCCCATACTCTGGAATAGACTGCCCATACATGTCAAGCAGAGCACCTTCTTGGCCGTCCTCAAAAGGAACATTGACAATTGGATGGGAGATAGGAAATTCACCCTGGGGATCATATCAATCGCCCTGCTAGACAGGGGTCCAGGGAAGTAAATATTGTGGGAAGTAATATCCAGGGGAATTGTTATGGCTAGGCTTGTATAGGCCCTAGGGGTGATAGCCTAGTACCAACCTATGAACCTATGAGGAACCATAACAGAAAGAGTTTGGCTAAAAAATCAATTACAGCACTGGAGTGAACTCCATTCCATGGGAGGTGTGAGACAGAAAGGTTCCCATATCTGCATTAATAGGAGAGGAGATAGAGCCTTCTACCTCCTGACACATGGGGGAATCATAGTCTGTCTCCACCAGATTTTCCCTAGATTGAAATATAGAACAACATGGTTTACAGTGTAGCCAAACAGGGGAAAGATATTGTGCACCAGTTAATGGTACAATAAGGCAAGAGGTCATGAAAATGGCCTGTAGGTATGTACTGGGGATACTTTATTATTGAATAAAACTAAAGCAAGGGTCTTAGTCAGGGTTTATTGAACAGTTGTTCTAAAGAAAATTGAGAACTGTTATACTGGTTGCCTTGAGTGTCAAAGGACAATCCCTAACCAGAGTTTGTTGCAGGAATTTGTTATTTCTAATGCCTGTACTTGAAGCTCCATTTTAAAGAATTGCTATGGATATTGTGGATACATGAGCTAGATCAAACAGTGGACGCCAGTGTAGTTTGGTGGTGCTGGATTATGGTACCAGCTGTCCGAAATCTATTCCCCTCAAGAAGGCTAGCTTCAAATTAGTTGCTAAGGAACTAGTGTTGCTATTTTCCTGGGTAACAATGCCGAAAGTGATCCTAATGGTACATATCTTATGCCCAAAATCATGAGGCATCCTTATCAAGGTTTCCAAGCAAAACAGCTAAGATCACAGCTTATTATCCCCAAATTGAAACTTGGCAGAACAGTTTAAGAGAACCCTGAAATCTGTGATTCTGTTTTATCCATACATCCAGTCTGACTGTTAGATACTAAGACACTTGATGGATCTGATCTGGCTTTCTGTTAATGTTCCTAGCCTTGACCTCCTTCAGAACTTTCCTTCTATAATTCTCCTTTGGCCCTATTAATATCAGATCTCATTTGCCATCTTAGTGAACTGACGATCTCTGTGCTACAGCTAAAAGCTCCTTTGACTCTGCTCTTCAGTCAGTGCTTGCTTGAATTTTATTATTTGTTAGTAATTGCAGGTGTGGGGGTAGCCACATTCTTTGATTTCCAGTCCTTGCCTATTTAAGAGGTACAGTTTAAAATATTTTCTGCTTAAAAACCTCAGCTTTGGCTGGCTATGATCTAGCTGTATTCAACTGGACGTATAAGAGAATTTAAGTACCTTTATCTGCACTTTTTTCAAATAATGCAGTATTTAAATTGATTTAACTGTGTTGCAGGAATATTAACTGAACTGGAAGTTTTGACTCTGCTCTTGTTAGTCCGATCCACCCTCACTGTTTTTGTTTTGGTGTTAATCTTAGTGGCCTTGAAACTGCCTGCCCCTCTTGTAAATTTGTGTTTGGATACTCCTTCTGGGCCCATCTCATTTGCTCACTCAACTGAGTGCAGTGAGATCATATTCTGATTTCAGGCATTCCTACTGTGTACAAAGAGAGCATCTGGGAAACAGAAAAAAAAAACATTTTTAAGCTTGTTTCCTGACTTTCCTCTTAAGTGGTATAGACTGTTTGTAGGCTTCTGAGCCCCCAAACCCTTCTGTGTTGGAGGGAAGCCTTCTAGCTTAGTTTTTTTTCTTATAACTAGCCAGTTTTCTAGTTTCAGCACTCAAATCTGTTTCTTTGAACTCAGCACTTGTTCAGAACTCATTGTAAGCACTACATAAGCTGCAAATTACTACAGCACTCAACTTTCCTCACTTGTCTAGTGGAAAGCAGTTTTTAGTACTTAATAAATAAGCACTTATCCAGGCATGTCTAAGGGTCAGCTCCCAGTGATTTCTCCTGTCTACCTGATGAATCTGGGCATCTTGGGGCAATGCAGCAATTGCCTCATGTACACAGACAACCCTCTCCTCCTACCACCCAACACTACAACATGTGAGAGATGCACTTATGTAGGCAAACTGGAAGCAAAGCTCTCTTCACCTAAGACTGGACTAGACAGTCAAGAGGAGAAGGTAAACACTTGCACCACACCACACTCATCACATAGTCCCTCAAAACCTACACCACCAAAACACACAAATAGAAACACAAAACACACACCTACATTTGCGGAGGCTCTCAATAAAAACCTGCCTAAGCATCAGGGACTTCCCTGGACCCCTGTCTAGCCTGATGACTGACGTGATCCCCAGGGTGAATTTCCTTTCTCCCATCCAATCATCAAGGTTCCTTTTGAAGTGGGCCAATGAGGTGCTCTGTTCAACATGTATGGGCAGTCTATTCCAGAGTCTGGGGAGTCTCTGGGCCAGGAACCTATCTTTCCAGCATGTTTTGTTTATTGTGATGACAAGATTTAGATCCCTGGAGCATGTGGCTCTGAGGGATTGGGATTTCTTTAAGTGTAGCATATGCAACAGCTCTGGGTTTGACATGGCCTTGTATGTTAAGCAGAGATTGTCTCGGAGTAGACGATATGCGACAGAGTATAGCTGGAGTTTTTTAAGGTGGTCAGCATAGGGCATCTGCTTTAGGCATGTGATTCTTTTAGTGAGGTATTTCTGTGGCCTTTCTAGTTATTGCAGATGTCTTGAGAGGTACATACCAAATGGGGCATTGTATTCTATAATAGGTCTAATGATGGATGAGTACAGTGGGACAATGACCTCCTTTTTTTCTGGATGAAAAGCCCTTTTTGATGAGGTGTGCCACATAGAAGGATTTCATGACTGTTGTGGCAGTGTGGTTATTGAAGGTGAGACCACTGTCCACCTGTGTCCCTAAGTCTCTTATCACACTTTTGGTGTTTAGTGTACTGCTACCTATGTGATAATTCATGGGTACATGTTTTTTCCCAAAGGGGATAACTATACATTTCTTGGCATTGAGCTTGAGCCCATAGCTCTTTCACCAAGCATCTGTTTCTGTAAGGCCCTTTTGTAGAGTATCCACATCATTTGGGGTTTCAATAATGGCTCCCAGTTTGCAGTCATCTGAGAACTTTGTTAGCCTAAATCCCTTAGTATTGGCCTGTACTTCAGAGAAGTAGATGCCAAACAAGAGAGGTCCCAGGACTGAACCCTGAGGTACTCCACTTGCCACTTGTCTGGAGCTGGATTTGGAGTCGGCTACTTTTACAGTATGGGTTCTGTCAGTAAGCCAGTTGGCAACCCATCGAATGACGTAGAGATTAATGCCCAGCTTAGTAAGTTTGTCTATGATTCCAGAGTGGGAGATGGTGTCAAAGGCCTTGGCGAGGTCCAGATAGGCTGTGTGGACTGCCGTACCCTCGTCCACGGCTCTGGAGACTGATTTGAAGAAGTCAGTAAGGTTCAGGAGACAAGATCGTCCCTTCACAAACCCAAACTGGGTGGGGTCCAGTGTTTTAAGGTTGCCAATGTCTTTATTTATAAGTTCTGTGATAATACGTTCCATGGCCTTGCAGATCAGGCTCGTCAGACTGATGGGGCGGTAGTTCCCAGGATCCAAGGTGGATCCCCCCTTGTGGAGTGGGATAACTGTAGCTGTGCGCCACTTAGTGGGCACAAAGCCTGAGGTGAGGGTATGATTAAACATGACACTTAGGTGAGGTGCCAGTTCATTCTGTAGTTCATGTAGTACACAGCCCGTGATGTTACCTGGTCCCATGGATGCTGTATTCTTAGCTTTGCAGAGTGTGTTTTTTAACCTGTGTGGCTGTTATTACTGGAATTTGACAATCTTCCAGTATTGCGATGGGACATTTAGGGGGTGAGAGGGGGGTGAAGTTGGCACTGAATCGATCTGCCAGGATATTGCCAATATCCTTGGGATCAGTAAATTTAATGCCATTCTGTTGTAGCTCAGAGCAGATCTGAGCATTGCCATTTAGATTCTTGACATAGTTATAGAATGCCTTGTGGTTGTCTTTGGAATCTTTGGCAGTTTTATTTTCGTAACTAGCTTTGGAGGATTTTATGAGGGATCTCAGCTTCTTACCGAGACTGGTAAGGGAGTTTTTTGCATCCTGGGATATTCCTCTTTTCTGCAACAGTTTTTTCCTTTTGCTGTAAAGTTTGTTTATGGCAGGGGACCACCAGAATGGCTTCCTTTTTTTGGAGGAGAGCAGAGCATCTTGGTTCTATTTGGGATGGCACGATTCATGCCTGAGTGGATGTGCTCGTACAGTGCCTTAGTGTAGGACTCAGCAGTCGAACTTTCAGTTCCTGTATGCATGGGTGTCATGAAGTTTGCAACGTCTGACTTGAGTAGTGTGAAGTTGGCCTTGGAGAAATTTTTTATGGAGGTTTCCTTACTGGGGGGTGGGGGTGGGATGTGGATGTTAAGGGTGATTAGCTTATGGTCTGACCTGACCAACGAGGGGGTGACCATATGTGTGGAGCATCGATTTCCCATGTTGGTAATGACCAGGTCTAGGATATTGGAGCCCCTGGTGGGACTATGGATTAGTTGATCCAGGGTATTGGAATTTATGAATTCCAAGAACCGTTGGCCAAAGGTGTTGGTGCATGAGTAGTTTTCCCAGTTAATGGCAGGGTAGTTGAAATCACCCAGTATTAGGGTGTTTGGCTGTATATTAATATTTTCCTGTATGTTTAGAAAGGTGTAGTGAGAATCTTGGGGCATGGTGGGAGATCTGGAAAAGCTACAGTTTGGATTGCAGTCTTACCTAATGTTAGTTGCACCTGGAGAATTTCAGATGCATTGTGTTGGGCAACTAACCTGGTGTTGTGAATGTCCTTGGTGAATGTGGTTCCATTCCACTGGGATAGCCAGCCTAATCAAGTCTCCAGTCAGTCCTTCAGGACTCCTCCATCTCTTCTGATACCTGTCTAGACCACCCTGCTGATGAGGTCGCTCAGAAGATAATATGTAAAAGGAAACACCTAGATTCTCCTCAAGAATCTCTCATGGAGGACACTGACTTTGATGAAGGGGAAGCATCCCACAGATTTCCACCTGAAAATGCCTCATTTGGAGACATTCTGGAGCTCTTAAAACAGAAAGGTGGTTAGTCTTCCGATACCTTTCCCAGGAGGAGTCAGTGCTCCTGGAGGTTTTCTGGTCTGGTCCAGCTACATCTTGGGTAACTTCCCTGGCCAAAGAACTTACAGATCTCATTTCTTACTGGGTGTGGAAGGAACCGGATACTGTGGAGGCCATCCCTAAACATCCAGACAAACCTTAGTCCCTCCCAAGGACAGGACACATACTAGAGCAAGGGGGTCCCAGCTGATGTCATGGTTGTGGTGGTGGCCACCCGAAAAGAGCTTGTGGAGCAGAGCTCTTCTGTCCATCCACCTAAGAGAGAGTCCAGGGCCTTGGAAAGATTTGGTAAGCATGTGTACACTTCAGCGACCTTTGCTCTGTGATCATTGAATTACCTGGCACATTTTACAAGATTACAAAGAGTTTTGACTAAAAAACTCTCGAAATCTCTTTCTGGGCCCATATCTGCAGTGGATTAAAATAGAGTCTCCTCACGAATGGCCACCCTTCAGTTGATATGTAATGCATCCGTGAGTCTCATCTCCCGCAAAGTGGAAGATATCTGACAGACTGCAGGTTCAGGCATAGCCATTAGGAGACATGCCTGGATGCGTCTATGTGACTTTGTGGAGCCCTTTAAGTCCTCATTTATTTATCAATAATCACTTTGATGGATCTTCTTTTTTTGGCCTTAAGGTTAAGGACACACTCTCCAGATGTGAGCAAGAAGGAAAGACCCTGTCTGATGTAGCAGCATATTTTTCTACCACTCAAAGACCTTTTTCCCAGAATCAATGGGGTGGTAGAAAGATGTGGTTCCATAAATCCCAGGGTCCTTGTCAAGACTCACAAGTCTCAGATAGAAGACCCTTCCCCATGGCAGAGGTGGTCGATAGAATAAGGGTTTCTGGGACTCCTTCTTGGACAAACCCTATCAGCACTTCTAAAAAGGAGCCCAACTAATCCTCTCTGGAGGCAGTTGGGGGGGGGGGGTATTTGTCTCTGCACTAAAGAGTCTGGATGTCCATAACTAAAGATTCCTAGGTGCAGAAAATTATATCCAGAGGTTATATCTTACCATTCTGCCAAATTCCTCCACAAGAATGAAAAGAATGCCTGCTGTTCCATCCAGTCAGAGGGAAGCAGCAACATTAGAAATAGATAAGCTGCTAGAAGAAAGAGTCATCCAGGAGATCCCCCAGAATAGGAAGAATCCGGGACCTAGTCAAGATTCTTTTTAGTGCAAAAGAAGACAGGGGACTTGAGACCCATCCTGGATCTCAGGAATCTGAGCCAGTTTCTGCAATATTCAAGGTTCTGGATGGTCACAGTTCAGCCCATTCTGCCTGTATTGCAGAAGAACAATTTGATGTGCTTGACAGATCTTCAAGATGCATACTATCACATCAAATGAACAGGCACTCCAAAAGATATCTGTACTTCCAGCTGAAAGCCAGTCATTACCAGTTCAGAGCACTACCCTTTGGGCTCATCACAGCCCCCAGGTTGTTCACCAAATGTATAGCATTGGTAGCAGCTCATTTGAGATTCCTAGGATTCCGAGTGTTTCCATATTTAGATAACTGGCTCCTAACTGCCACAACCAGGCATCTATTCCTGCAGGCAAAGGACTACTTGCTCTAGTTGTGCCTCCATTTAGGTATCACAGTTAATTACAGCAAATCTCAACTCACACCTGTGCAGAGTCTGGAGTTTATAGGTGCAATCAGGTAGTTTCTCTTCCTCCAGCTCAAATCCAGACAATCAGATCCCAGGTAAGGAAAATAGCACAACATTCTTCTCCTCAAACATGACTAATATTACAAGCCTTGGAATCCATGACACCTGTGTCACTATTGTCCTCTAGCCAGGTTTCATGTGCTAATTCCTCTATGAACGCTATCAGTCCAGTGATCCATTCTTCAACATCCTTTAACTGCCCTAGTCAAGATCACAAAAGTTTGCAAAAGTTGCCTTCTTTTGCGGAATCATTCAAATGAACTTCCCAAAGGCCATCCATTTTTTCTTTCCCTGCCAGTGGCCACAGTGACCACTGACACCTCCCGACTGGCGTGGAGAGCATTATTTGGGAAGGACACTCCTCAGTGTGTGGTCCCTGAAGAGGCCAAGATGCATATCAATAAACTGGAAATGAGAGTAGTCCTGCTAAGATTTCAGACCTTTCAAGACATTCTCCCTTCAGGGACAATTGCTATTCAGATGGACAATATGACCATGGTGTGGTATATCAGCAAACAGGGAGGAACAAAGTCTTATCTGCTTTGTCGAGAAGCAATGAGAGTGTGGCAGTGGGCGATCTCTTCTGGTCACTTTCTAAAAGCAATGCAAATATAAGGGGAAAGCCAACATGATTGCAGACAAACAAAGCAGGTCAATTCTGATGCCTCATGAGTGGTTTCTCATGTCTTAGTAGCGGAGAGGAATTTCCATTGATAAGGCCAATCATGCTGCGACTTATTCATCTCTGCTCTCAACAAGTGCAGCAGGTTCTTTGCCCTGATTTCTCCAACAGGGCGTCACTGAGAGATGCTCTACTCCAAAATTGACCCTCTGGTCTTCTTTATGCTTACCCACCATTACCTCTCATTCCCAAATTTCTACAGAAAGCATTCTGGTTGTAGAGCACAGTTATCCTCATTGCCATCCTTTAGCCTCATCAGACTTGTTCGCCTTCCTCTGGCCTCACCTTCTACGCACACCCTGGACATTGGATCTCACTCCAGACCTCTTGCCTAACCCGAAAGGTGTGACATATCTGGACATAATAGCCAACCCAGGCTGTCCGCCCGTCTGCCATATTTTATCTTCTCAAAAATTATTTGCTAGCAAAACACAAAACACCACAAACTGCAATAGTAAAACAAAAAGTGGGTCACCAGCAGTGAAAACCTTTATATACAAGTAAAATCGAGCACTTTCATCTGCAGATGTCAGAGACTTCTTCAGAATAAAGTTCAGGTACACAATTGCTTCTTTTATCCCCTGGTAAAAAACACTCCCCCTAAATTAATTAAAAGTATGTGACAGTTAAAACCAGAAATGTTTAGTTTCAGAACTAATCCACTTGTTCATTAAAATATTTTTGTTCCTGCACATTCCCCTTTTTTTCCGAATTGCACATATATAAAAAACATTTATAATGCCACATTAACATAAAATGTTAAACAAAATGCAAAAGCCAAACATTTCATCACAATCAGTAAAACAATATGTTAAACATTGCTACCTAGGGCTCTAACATAAACATAGCTTTAAGTCTTAGGGCACTGTTAATAGAAATTACATCACTGAGTCTGGGAAATACAGATGCCTGACACTTTAGTTGCCATTTCATTTCCTTAAATTCTAGAAACATGTCAGATGGTCCCCCCCCCGGGTTCCAAATCAAACTGGTCAATGATGCAAATTTTAAAAGTGTGTGAATCATTCTCCCTGATATGTCTCCATAAAGCATTTTTCCTCATTTTTTGTGATACTCTATATATGCTGATGAATTCTTTCCCTAAGGCTTCTAATGGTCTTATCTATATAGAAGCCTGGGCAGACCTGGCACTTTGCAACATAAACTACTCCCTTTGTGCCAAATTATACTTGTGTTTAAATTTTATGTCGACCTCTGGTGTAACCTTAATACTTGTGCCCTCCGCTATGTATTTACATTGCCCACATTGACCACATTTCACAGTACCCCACTTATAAACTTGTCTATTGGTCTTTCTAGATACGTTATATATCTTTCCTATACACTGTTGCAGGTTTTTCTCCCATCCTTTTAAATGTTCCTGGGCTACTGTGAAAATTTTCCAGTGTCGACTAATGACAGATCTAATTTGTTCAAAATGCAGGTTATAAGGTAAAATCATGGCCTTATTGTACCCTAAAGTAACATTATCTTTGGTTTGTCTGTTGTCTTCATCCACCAAATTCTTGTGGATATTGTCCAGTAATGGCCTAAAAGTCCCTTGCTTTCTTTTTATCTTAACTTCAATTTCTATGTTGTTGACAAAATCACTTGGGTATCCTCTATCCCCCAACATTTCTTTAAGCCTTAGACACTCTATCTCAGACAGTTGATCACTACTCACCATACTGGCCAATCTAAAGTTTTGCCCCTTTACCAGTGATTTTTTTTGGCGGATTGGGTGCCAGCTATCAAAGTGTAGTAAACTATTTGAATAAGTAGATTTTCTATATAAATTTGAAATAAAACACTTGTTCATTCTGACTTTTGTGAGCCTAAAATCAAGAAAACTAATCGTCTTCACATCCATATTCATTGTAAATTCTTAAAAATTGGTGGATTTTTGTTAAAGATAATTTCTGAATATGTTTGCATTATCTTTTCAAAGTTGTCTATATTATTTAGGATTTTTATTAAGTCTAGTGATTTAAAAGGTCCATGTGTATGATGCAGCCCAAGTAATGGCTACTTTTGATATGATAGTACACCTGAACAAAATGATAGAGTGCAAATTATTAAGGTATGGGTTCGGTTCATACCCTGCCAGAGAAGTTCTTCAGTGTGGAAGGAGCCTTTCTTTTCCTATTTCTTTGCAAAACCAGTGGCCCTGCAATCATCTGCACTAAGGATGTAAATCTACACCACAAATAAGTCTTGTTGGAGGGATAGGTTCCTAATGTAGTGTATTCTTAACCTATGGAATTAGTTGCAACTACAGGTCAAGCAAAGTAATACTTTGACTTCCTTTCAGGCTAGACTTGACTGGATGAGTAGTCACACATTTACACCTGGGTTAAATATGTCACTGCTTGAGTTGTTGATTTGAGAGGTGAGCACTGTTAGGGTGTTAAGAACTTTTAAGTTTGCCTGCTTAAAAGTGACCCCAAACTGTCGGCAGTAAAGCCAAAGGAGGTGGAGTTTCAATATATATTAAAGACATACACACCTCCAGGCTGGTCAAACAGTATGACGCACAGGAGACACTCCAGGTGCAGTTAACCATTGACAGGACCCCTATACAAATCATAGCTAGCTTCTGGCCCCCAAATCTGACTCAAGATGCCCAATCTGCCTATCTGGACCTCTTTGAATCTGTCAGGATTCAACCCTTTACTCTGATCCTGGGTGACTTTAATTACCCAAACATAGATTGGAAGAACTCATGCCGGAACACAAATGCCCAAAGATGTCTCAATTTTGTCACTGCAAATGCCTTGGAAAAGCTAGTCAATAACTCCACAAGAGGTGACAATATCTTGGACTTGGTATTAACTGCAGCATCCCTGCAGTATCATCCTCCCTGGTAGGATTCGACCATAAAGCGGTCACTTTTGAAGTCACCATCTCCCCCGAGCCCCCTCCCCCTGTCTAGGAACTGGCACCAGTATCCAAAAGTACACTAAACTCTGTACAAGCATTTATATAGATGCATGGAATTAGGAATACCCGACAGGAATAAATCATCCTCCACAAAGAAAATTAAACTTGTCTAGTGGACATCTGCAATAAATAAACTCTGCAACAAAAGGAAAAAATTGCTGTCCAGGATTAAAAAGGAGCAGGTGCCCAATTGGAAGCAATCTGTCCTTAGCCTGAACAAGCAAATAAGAGCACTAGTGAAATCCTCCAATGCAAACTTCGAGTACAAATTGACCACATCTAGCAGAGACAGTCATAAGGCTTTCTTCACATTTGTCCACAGTCTCAAAGGAAGGACCCAGATCTTTTCACAACTGGTGGTTAAGGGCACCACAGATACAAATGCTGGCTGACAGATTCAGTGGCAACTTCACCCCTCTGTTTCCCCATCAGTAAATCAGGACATTTGCCAGTACCTGCCCCATTCCTCTTATATTTAGGGGAACAGGTCATCACTCCTCTCTCAAAGGCAAATAATACAGCATCCATAGGACCCAATGTCATCCCAAGCTGCATCCTACATGAACTCAGGCAGGGACTTGCAGCACCATTAGGTGCCCTATTCAACCCAAGCCCGAATACCGGCTTCGTCCCATCTGAGTGGAGGACAGCCACTGTCATTCTTTTGTACAAAAGTGGAGCGTTGACCAATCCAGGAAATTATAAACCCATCAGCCTAACTAGCCTGATCTGCAAAGCCATGGAAGAGATTATCATGGACCTCATTATCAAGGACATTGGCAACCTCCAAACACTCAGTCCCACACAGTTTGGCTTTGTCAAGGGGAGGTCACGTCTGTTAAATCTGGCCAATTTCTTTGAGAGAGTCACCAAAGCCATGGATGAGGGGAAGACATTGCACACCACCTTCCTTGATCTGGCCAAAGCCTTCAACACTATTCCCCACTTGGGTATAATAGATAAACTCTCTCAACTAGGCATCAGTCTGTATGTTACCAGACGGGTAGTTAACTGCCTCACTGGTAGAACCCACCTAGTCAAAACAGGGGAAGCCACCTCAAGCAGTAAACCCTTAATGAACGGTCTACCCCAGGGTTTGGTCTTGGGGCCTGTCGCTTTTGTGTTGGTACCCCAAATAAACAAGTTTACATGGGTTCTGTTTAAGCAGCTTTATTCTAAACAAACACATCACTGCAAAGGCTTATTGACTATGACTTAAGTAACTTTTATACAAATTAACTACTGTAAACATACCTGCTCACTCACTGGCTGCTTCTACAAAATGGCACTTGGGATTGCACGTGTCTGGAATTTATTCGTGCACGCACAGCCTCTCATGGTTCTTAAAGACACAGCACATGCACACACATGTTACACTCTGATCTGCATTCTCCCTCTTTGAGAAATAGATCATGCAATTTGTCATGAGACTATTTAGCATGCAGAAATCACAGATAATCAATAGACATGTATTATGCAATACTAAGTACACAAATATATACAATCAAGTCTACGGTCCTGTGTATTTCACACTAGGCTTAGAAGCTCATCCATATCATGTGACTTAAAATTGGGAATTAGATTTAGCAACTAGAGCAGAATCAGACTTTTGAACACATTCTGGTCTGGAAACAATGTCTGACTCACTCTTTGATTTAGAGTTTGCATCACAGATACAATGTTGTGATTGCAATGATAATGGTTCTGGTAATGATGATGGTTCTGGTACAGGAAGATGTCTGCAATTCCTCCTATACTCCACACCATCGGAGCTTACCACATAGGATCTCGGCTCAGCTGAGATGCCTACAATCTGTCCTATTCGATCAAAACCTTTCATTGTCTGCATTCATACCATCTCCCCTTCCCTTAACGAAGGAAGTAATCTGCTCGATTTGTCATAACTAGATTTCTGGATATTACACTTTTTAAACAACTGAGCCTTGATGGTTTTATAGTTCTTAGAATCAGGCTTCAGCAAACTGGATGAAATAGGTAGCGTAGTTGTAGTTTGTCTGGAAAGTAGTCTTTGAGCTTGTGAGGCAAGAATATCATCATTAGGAATGTTTCTAAGATTAAGTTGATTCAAGAATACATTGGTATTGTCACGCTTTGACTTTGTACTGTTTTCTCTCTGTTTTACCTACTCTGTCATCTTTACATCTCATGGCTACGAATGTTCTTCATTTTTCCATCCCGTTTCTGACACCATGTCGCTTTTGTGTTGGTATACGAATAAAGGAGTCTTCATGGGTTCTCTTTAAGCAGCTTTATTCTATATAAGCACATCAGTGTAAAGGCTTATTGAGTATGACTTAAGTAACTTAAATACAAACTAACTACTGCAATCATACATGCTCACTCACTAACTGCTTCTACAAAATAGCACTAGGGATTGCACGTGTCTGGAATTTATAAGTGCACGTATAGCTTCGCTTGCTTCTTAACAACATAGCACACACACATATTACACTGTGATCTACAGTGCTTCTGTTTTTTGGGATATACTTTTCTGAGGTGCAGGCCAAATCCAGTGGACTATGGCTGACCAAGTTTGTAGATGACTGCAAGCTGGGTGCTGTCATCAATTCCCCTAGTGATGTGGACATCCTCCAAGAGGGTCTCACCCAAACAAATGACTGGTGCCAGAAACATGGCCTCAGGCTGAATACCAAAAAATGCATCATCATCCTCTTTGTGGGAGAGTGATGTCCTGTGATACCCTTGCACTGGCCAAGTAATCAAGGAGCCTCAGTCCTCACCACTGGCAACAGTGAGGGGATGTACACACTGGGAGGGTGACAAGTACATACAAAGTAAAGTCCAATTTCCCTTAAAAGCACACAGAGATCACAGTCAGTCTGGGGCTGGTTTCTCCGTCTTTCTCCAGATCCCTAATAAGACTCCCCATTGGCATAGCTATAGAGTTGAGATCTCAGTTGAGTGGCCATGCTAAGACCTCCAGCATCCTGTCTGTCTAACCAGTGCTTCGTTTCCCTGCCCAAGTAGCTGACACAAACACACAGTTTGAGATTTGACTTATATACAAACACATGCGCATGCATACAGACACACACACACACACACACACACACACACACACACATACACACAAATACCTGGGGAAGGCTGGCACACACACACACACACACACACACACACACACACACACACACACACACACACCTGAGGAAGGCTGGCACACACACACACACACACACACACACACACACACACACACACACACACACACACACCTGGGAAGGCTAGTGCACACACACACACACACACACACACACACACACACACACACACAAAAAAAAACACACACACCTGAGGAAGGCTGGCACACACACACACACACACACACACACACACACACACACACACACCTGAGGAAGGCTGACACACACACACACACACACACACACACACACACACACACACACACACACACCTGGGGAAGGCTAGCGCACGCGCACACACACACACACACCTGGGGAAGGCTGGCACAGGTTTACTAGCTATGCCCTCTTCTGCCCAGTGTATAAGGTAGTTCCAGCTGCCAGCAGCCACTACTTAACAAAGGGTGTCCAATCCTACTGTGTAATGTTGCTATTAATCCAAATGGGAGTCTGACCAAGAGCAAGGCTGTTTAGGAGTGGCCTGTACAGTGTCACCAAATACATATGCAAATACTCTAAGAGCTTAAATATATCTCACAAATATTAGCCACAAAGATAGGTTTAAATATATTTAATAATAAATAATAAAAGAAGAAGACAATACTCAGTAACTCATTACAGTAACTTCAGAGTTCAAAATCACAAGAAGAATTTAAAACAACATTGCAGAAAAGTCTCAAATAAGTAAAGAAAACATGTAAACTAATCTTTACTATATTCCTAACTATATCTAAAAGGTCACTAAGCCCTAGAAACTTACTTACAGAGCAAGGCAAGAGTAGATGTGATTATGCATGGATGTTCTTGCTAGGTCCAAGACAAAATACAAAATGCCTAGTCTCTCTCTCTTTGGGACTTCTTAAATTAATATCAACTATTTCTGCTGGGTTAGCTTGGATGACATCACTTTTTGTCACCTGACTTAAGTTCCCAAGCTAACCCCCCCCCCATTGTAGCATGACATCCCGTTTTGAATAATACACAGCCTTCATATGTTTGCAGTTGCTAGAAGACATATAATAATAGGACATTTAACAAAACAATGCACAAGGCACCCTAGATCTAGACATCCTGTCTCCTTGCTGCATCAAAAGTAACTTTTATAACACAATCGTAAAATAATTTCAACTTATTTTCTTGAAGTTTTGCAAATTAACTCTGTATGTTCCAGTTTATACTATTAAAACATGATTTTTTACAGGTTTATATGCATTTTTGTTCTAAGTCAGCAGGACATGCTGTGGTTACATTTTAACTCAGTACATAACATACAGTTCTGTATAAATCATATCAATGTTCACAAATGACATAGAATTATTTACAAAATTCCAGATTGCTGCCCCCCCCCCAAACTCAAGTTTTTCAAGTGACACTTGAAAATGTTGCTTGAGAGGGTTGAGTCTATCTGGGAATACCTTACCCCATTCCCTGTCCTGAGAGCCCATCTGCACAGCAGTGCTGCACTATCATATCATATGCTTGCAACCCTAGGCTACCCCTTAGTAACTTGGCATTTTGCTGGCTGGCTCAGTGTAGCCATGTTAAGGGCTTTTGGTCTGTAACTACAGTGAATTTCTTTCCATACAGATAAGGCTGAAGTTTCTACAGTGCCCACACTATGGCTTGGCATTCCTGTTCTACAGCTGCATAGCATTCCTCCCTGGGTTGCAGCCTATGACTGAGATATACCACTGGGTGCTCTTCTCCCTCTGAGGAAACCTGGCTAAGTACTGCCCCTACCCCATGGTTTGAAGCATCCACCTGCACAACAAATTCTTTGCTGTAGTCTAGACTGGCTAACATATGGGGTCCTCTCAAAGCTCCTTTAAGCTTCTGGAGTGCCTGCTCACATGCTGGGATCAACACTGCCTTATCTGGCCTGTTTTTCCTTGTCAGGTCTGTGAGGGAAGCAGCTGTAGTACTATAATTGGGGACAAACTTTCTTGTGCCCTGCTGTTCCCTAAGAATGCCTTCACCTGCTTTTTGGTAACAGTTGCAGGCCATGCCTGAATGGCTTCCACTTTGGCAGATTCTGGCCTGATCTTACCACTCACCACTCTATGTCCCAGGTAGGAGACCTTTGCTATATCCACCTGACACTGTCTGGGCTTAGTGGTCAACCCTGCTCTCTGTAGTCTGCCCAGCACCTCCCTGACATGCTGAAAGTGCTCTTGCCAGGAATAGCTTTAGATAGCAATATCATCTAAGTAAGCAAGGGCAAAATCTCTTGCTCCTGATAGGATACGATCTACCAGCCTCTGGAAAGTCACTGGGGCATTTTCCATCCCAAAGGACATCTTCGTGAACTCATACAGGCATAAAGGAGTCACAATTGCTGAACTCTCTCTAGCACTGGGAGTCAAGGGCACCTGCCAGTAACCCATGGTAAGATCAGTAGTGGTAAGATACTCAGCCCCACGCAACTGCTTCCGGGCTTCATCTGTCCTAGGCATAGGGTAAGTATCCGACTGTGTGTGACTATTTAGTTTCCTGTAGTCCACACAGAACCTGGTTCTGCTATCCTTCTTTGGTACCAGCACCACTGGGGAGGCCCAGGGACTGATGGACTCCTGAATTACCCCTAGTTCAAACATTTCCTATATCTCCTCCCTCAGAGTCTGTTTGACTCTCTCAGTTACACTATAAGGGGCCTGCTTAATAGGACTTTGGGGTCCTGTATCCACATGGTGCTGCACCAGGTGGGTGCACCCTGGTTTCCCAGTGAACATGTCCCCAAACCTGTGTAATACTGCTCGGATTTCTCAAACCTGTGTAAGGGATAGCTGTTGGGACAGTGCTACCATTTCCACTGAGGTCTCAGTCCGAGCCTCACTGAGATCAGTCACCAGATCCCACTCATCTCAAATCAAATCTAGAGGTCCCCTCACCCTATGCCCATATAGCAACTCAAAGGGTGAAAAACCTGTGGATTCCTGGGGGGCACCTCTCTGTAAACAAACAACATATGGGGCAAATATTTGCCCCACTCCCTCTTGAACTGGTCTGGAAATGCCTGTAGCATCATTTTGATTATAGAGTTTAACCTCTTAACAAGACCATTAGTCTGGGGATGGTCGGGGGTGGTCTTTAGGTGTTTCACCCCACAGTGCTTGCACAGACAAGCCAGCAGGTCTGACATGAAATTGGAACCTCTGTCAGTCAGTATTTCCTTTGGGAAACCTACCCTGCTGAAAATCTCTAACAAAATATTTGCCACCTTTTCGGCCTCAATGGTGGACAGTGCCCCTATCTCAGGGTATCTGGTAGCATAATCTGCTACCACTAGGATATACTTTTTCCCTGTGGAATTGGGGTATTCAGAGGCCCCACAATATCCATAGCTACCCTCTGAAATGGCTCCTCAATCACAAGCAAAGGTATCAAAGGAGCTTTCACTCTGTCTCCTGCCTTGCCTACCTTTTGGCATTGCTCCAAGATCCTGCAGTACCCTGTTACATCTCTGGAAATCCCAGGCCAATAAAAGTTCTGCATAATACATCTCTTTGTATGTTTTATGCCCATATGACCTGCAAAGGGAATATCATGAGCTGTGGCTAGAAGTACCAGAAGCTAGGCTCTGGACACTACCAACTGCTGTATTCTCTCACCCTCTAGCCCTCCCTCAGGGGTCCACACTCTATACAATAACCCTTTGTCCCAGTATACAGATTCCCCCTTCCCTTGAGAATCAGGTGCCTCACTAGCTACCTCCCTGAGGCCTTGTAATGTAGGGTCTCCACTCTCTCTTTGTAACCCTTCCCAGCTCTCCTTCCACAGGAAGTCTGTTGTTCTCTGACAGCGGTGCCTCATTGTCAGCCTGGGTGCTACTGTTCACCTCTGCCCTTGCAGTTACTCTGTCCAAGGGAACATCAGTACCCAGAAGCAGCTATTGCTCACTTTCAATCTCACTACTACAGGGTAGTTTCCTCTCTGAAGCAACTGCCTCACCAGTCCTGACTGCAGTTGTGTAGTCTATCTGGGTCTCCTCCAGAATACCATACCCACATGCTTGTCTCCAAGTCTGAAGGCATGTAACTGCATGCACACACAGTATTACATTATCAAAAATCATTACCTGTCAGGACATCTGCAGGGATATCCTTAAACACACCTACTTGCTGACTTCCTTTTCCACCCTCCCAGTCAAGGTGAACCCCAGCCAAAGGTACTTGCAATGGGGTCCCTCCTAAAGTTCTGACTGGAGTAAGACTGCTCAAGCAAGTAGTGCTCCTCTTTAACCGTTGCAGGCTTCACAATGGTTTGGTCAGAGACACAGCCTCTGAACTAACCATTGCAGGCTTCACAATGGTTAGCTCAGAGGCTGTGTCTCTTTTAGCAGTGGTCTCTTTCCCATCCACTAAGATAGGATATAACCTCTTGTGGTAGCTTGGTACCCTTGTGTCTCGAGACAACTTACTGCTGGCATTTTGTCATTCCCACTTACTGACTCTCCCACCTTTTGTTCCCCACCTTGCCTCCATGGACATCTATATGTTACATGGTCCCACTGGTTGCATTTAAAACATTTAACCCTTGGTCCTGGACGTATATGTGGACTAGTGGTTTTACCTGCTACTGGTGGACTCTCTTGGGGCAGTCTGGGTTGCCCACCATGGGTTCCCTTAGACCCGTGCGTAGCACTGGGTGTCCCTTTCCTGTGCAATGATGCCCTGCGTGCTAGGTATATGTCTCCATTCTTTCCCAACTCATCTGCAGTATTGCATTGTCTATCAACTAACCAGATTATCATGTTCTTAGGCAAAGTGTTAAGGGCTTGTTCCCTCATCAAAAGGTCTGCCAGCCCTTCAGAAGTGGTGACCTGACATCCACTCACCCAACTATGAAAGTAAGTGTTTAGTTCAGCAACATATTCACACACACTTTGATGTGCCTTGCATCTGTGCTCACAAAGCTTTTTTCCTGTAAGCTTCAGGTGTTAACTTAAACCATTCTAAAAGACAGTTCTTTACAATATTAGAATTTAAGCAATCAGTATTGGACAATTTAGAAATGGCAGTTACAGCTTTGCCATGGAGTAAGGGGGTCAGAAACTGTACCCAGAGTCCTTGGTCAATATTATGCTGTTTACATACTCTCTCAAACATATGAATGAAACTATCAAAATTATCCCCCTCTGTAAATTGTAGAAGAAATTTACTGACCTTTGTTGCTTCTTGAGTTCGGTTACTCCATTACCTCCATGACCCTGACGAAGAGTCAGCATCTCCCTTTCATGTTGCCTCTGCTTGTCCTTCTCTTCTGCCTCTAGACGTCGCAGTTTCTCATTTTCTTCAGCCTCTAGACATCTCAGTCTTTCTGCTGCTTCTGTTTTGAAACGCTTGGCCTCCAGCTCAAGTCTGTTTAACTCCAGATGGATATTTTAAGTCCAATCTAATATTAAAACATACATTTGCACAGGTATATAGTTTATATGCATTTCTGTTCTAAGTCAGCAGGGCATGTTCTGGTTAAATTTTTGCTCACTACATAACATACAGTCCTGTATAAATCATATCAATATTCACAAATGACATAGAATTATTTACAAATTTCCAGATAGCTGGGCTGTCACTATTTCCCTTTATCACAGTCCCCACAAATTATCACATCAATAAAGTCATAAGCACGCAATCAGTCATGAGGGATTTGGACACCCAGGTTGATAGCAACCTGACTTTTGACCACCATGTTGTTTCCATTGCAAGGAAAGCTTTCTACATGGCCCACCACATAAGTAAGGGTATTTCTTCCAGGCACAAGGAGGTTATAACATCCCTGTATTCTGCCCTTATAAGGCCCATTATTGAGTACAGTGCCCCGTTCAGCATGTGCCTCACAAAACACAGGCAGCAGCTGGAGAGACCACAGAGGTTCCTCACCAGGAGAATCCAGGGTCTTAAAAATCTGCCATATACAGACAGGCTGAAAGCCCTATCCCTCTATTCAGTTTCATACAGACTCCTCAGTGGTGACCTCTGTTTCACATATAAGGCGATCTCGGACCCTGCCTTGATGGGACTGCTGCATATCTGCAAGTCAAGCTCTCCTTGACTAACCTGCACATGGAGCCTCAGCCTGGTCTGTGACATCAATAGGACTTGTTGGCAGGACAGATTTGTGTCCCAATCCCCCATCTGTGGAATAGAATTCTTCTCCAGATCAAGCAGAGTACCTCTTTACCCCTTTTTAAGTGCAACCTGGATAACTGGATGGGAAAGAGAAAATACATTTCTCGGATTCCACCCGTGTCCCTGCTGGACAGGGACATTGGGTGCTGACTTGTCTAAACATGGGCTAAACTCTTGACTAGGCTTATAAGGGCTTCAGGGCCAAAAGCCTAGTAACTTCTTATGATCCTATATGACTAGGTATGTTATGGTCCTAATGATCACTTGCGTAGAATGTTCCTTTCAGAGCAAACTTATTTCTGTGAGTGAATCAAGTTAAGGATAGAACATTACAAATATTCTTTGTTCCTTATTACTAGTGTAGCATAAGAATCTTAACCTGAAATTTTAATGAGCTGACTCATCCTGGAAATGAAAATCATATATTTAATTACGCGAAAAACTGTATCTTGAAGTAGTTGCCTTCCACAAAACTCATATGGATCAAACAGAGCATCTAAAATTGTACTGGGGGTGTGGGATCATGGGACAACATCTTCTTATCAGTGGCCAAAAAGAGAAGGATGGCTTTGCAAATTACTGTGTCTTCCCATTTACAAGTGAAGATATAGTTAGAATCACAGAATCAGAATCAGATATATTGGCCAAGTATGTGCATATACAAGGAATTTGTCACCGGTTTCGATAACTCTTCTAGTGTGAATTACATAAATGACATACATACAACTATTAAAAACAAAGCCAAACAATAGATTTTATAGTTTGAGTCTATTAAACTAGCTTATAACCTCCACAGTGGTGGCACAATTTTACTTTGTACACACACTATGAAAAACAAGACAGAAAAATGTAAATATACGTATACATATATGTGCAAAGTGCAAAATGCAACTTAGTGCAAGAAATACTGAAATAAACTCTTAAAGAAACAAGTATAAGTAAACCATATTGCAAAACCCTCAGAGGCTTGGGAAAAAGAATATCCAACCTAATAACCTGAATTCACCATTTAGAAACTTAATAGCCTGTGGGAAAAACATCTGCTTGTTTGGTGCGCATGAATCTATAATGCCTGGCCAATGATAATAGTTCAAAAGGATGGTGGCCTGGATGTGAAGGGTTGGTGATGATTTTCCCTGCCCGTTTCATGAGTCTGGAATAGTTAGTAATTCATAAGGTAGATATGTAGGACTAAAGGGATTTTTTTTGAGTCAAATGTTCATTTTTCATATTTATCCCCTTGGCTTCAAGCATAAAAATGTGGAACATTATGGTCACACAACTCTCATTTCAAGCGGGGACTGTTTTATATGGATTACTACATTTATATTACAAGTAGTACAGATGTGGAAGGAAGTCCAAGAATGTACCATCTCCCTTGATCAGATAGATAATTTGCCTGCTGTGTATATGCATTGGGATTAAAGGGTGATAAAACATCTCTGACTAGATGTTTTAGATTCATCTTTTACTTGAGTAGGTTTAATTCTTTGTTAAGAATTGACAGGATTTGTATACTGAAGAGTATGTTTATATGGTTATTTTTTCCAAACTCATTCAATAATCATCTTTAATCTGTTGATTTAAATAGATATTTGTGATATTTAAAAGTGCTTCAAATTTTATTTTGCTTTATTTGCTTAAAGTGTTGCATTTGTACAGTTACCTGACCAAAATAATTAATTGCTGTGCTGCTTCCCTGCACTAATTCTGCTCTCTTCCCTCCGTTTACTCTTCCCTGCATTTTAACAGATTCTGCTATTTTTAGTTGTATTTATTTAATAGTATTTAAACAAGTTTTGATCATATTATTTTGTTTTCTTTGCTGATTAATTGAGGTGTTTGTGTTGTACAGTCACCTAAATTAATTCATTATTTACTATGCAGTTTCCCTAAGCTTAATCTGCCAAACTGAATACTGTACAAATAAGTATTTTATCCTCAAATGTGTACACTGTTGGACTAAATATAAGGTCAGGCAGATTCTCTTCCCACAGTCGCCAACCTTTTAATACTTGGTATACTCAGCCAGTGTAGCAACTGCCTGATTCTCATGTAGCAACTGCCTGATTCTCATAGGGGAATTAATTATTACTTATCCCACTATAATCTATCTGTGAGAGATGCAGGTATTTAACTAAGATGAAGGTATCACTCTCACAAAAAGTGAACCTGTGCACACCACACGCCTCAGCCGTATTCCACACAAATATGTGGAAATGATCATATGATGAGGCTGTAAAAAAGTCATTGCGTAAGCCTCCAAGGTTAAAGAAGACTAGGTCTCAGAGGAAATTAAAATAAAACACAACATACATACTGGCACATCCATAGTCAACAGTCACCAAAAAACTTGCCCCAAACCAAATAAACTTAAAACATCCACTAATAAAAATTTGCTGGTAATTGGTGAATCCGTAGTAAGACACATAGACTTTGCTGTCACAAGACTGTTCAATATAGGGTGATGAGTTGTCATTCATTTTTCCAAAATCTGTGATGTCTCAGGGGTGCTCAAGATGAACTAGTATGACAACAACATGGTGGTGGTCCATATAGGTATGAATGACCTGATGTACAAAACCCTAAGAGATATGTAGAGAGAGACATTCTGAGCTCTCCATGCAGGTCTGAAATGCAGGAAAGAATCTAGTGTTGTGCAGAATTCTACCTTCACCAAGAATGATGCTGATGTAGAAGGAAGGATGATGTATTTGAACAACTGATTGAGAAACTGGTCTCATTTAAGAGGGATTCAGTATGTGTCAGCATGGGACGAACTGCCAAACAGCCCAATTTATTTTGCCAAGGACAGCTTGCACTTCTCATTCTAGGGCTTTCATATACTGGCTAAAAAATTTGCTGTCCCCATAGTGACTTTTTTTAGGCAGAGTCCAGCTAATGGATCTTCCAGCAATAAAATCATAACAAATAAAACACTAGACACTGTCATTGTGGTGCTGCTCAACAATTGAAGACTAAGTAACAAATTGTCTAACCTTGAAGCGTTCCTACATTTGGAGCACAATCATGTATAAGCACCACCTCAGTACTAGTAATTTCTGCCTGCCACACCTTTATACCCAGTGGGATCTGTGGTGGAGTATCCATATATGTTAAAGACCACATTACCTCAAAGCAGATTCCCAGAGACCCACAAACCAAATTTATTGAGATTCAACTCACTCTAAATAAAACCAGCTATCAGATTGTAGCATGTTATATGACCCCCTCAATGATAACTGATAACCTTGTGCATTTCTTTAATGCATTAGGAAACTTCAAATACACAAAAACTCCATTATTCTGGGAGATTTTAACTTTCTGTTGATAAACTGAGAGACCTATACCTCAAATGTAAGTTATGCCCAAAAATTCCTCAATTTTATAAACAAAAATTCCCTGGCTCACAGAGTTAAAGAGACCACTAGAGAACAAAATGTTTTTGACCTGGTCCTTAGAAGTATAACCTCTTTATGTGCTATCCCAGTGGTTTGCCTTTACCCAGTCAAGTCTGACCACTGCCAGCAGATGCAAATGTCATAGTATTCAAATACTTCAGATGTACAACATCCTACAATTCTGTGATTAATTCTGTAAGTTCAAATATAACTATGACTCCAGTAATATTGTCATGGCTACTAGTTATTCAAATAAATTCTATGTTCACATAGAAAACTGTATAAATCTATTGGTCACTACCAAAACTAGACAGAAAGGCAAGGGAAAGTAAAAGCAAACCTGCCCATTGGTCTACATGAATAAACAATACAATAGAAAGGAAAACCTCATTAAAATATATAGCAAAACTAAAAATGGCAAATCAAGGTCAACATCAAAAATGTAGTGAAAATACCATCAGGAAAACAAATTCTCCACATGAACTTTGGCTGGCATTGAAATTTAAGGATAATTACAAATACTTCTTTACTTACATCAGAAAGTTATGAAATAACATTCAACATTAACATGCCAGTTGTCAAAGGAAAAACTTCAAAGACCAATTCACATAAGGTTCAGGTATGGCACCTTTTATTACTTGCAGCAAGGAGACAAAAACATGCAAATACAGGATTTTGCCTAACTACTAACAGGAAGTATGCTCTTCTTATACTGTTCGACAAAACGTTTCTTTTTATAGTTGACGTAATTAAACACAACTTTCTGTATTGTTCTACAGCAGATGTTACTCAGATTTTCTGCTGACATGACTGGATTTATGAAAAACATTTGAGAAAAACAACCTGACCTTGGGGGCTTTAGCCTGCTACAAGCTTCTGTTGTGTAGTTCTAATACATGTGTTACATTTCAAGGTACTTTTCTAGCTTAGACACAAGTAAATGCTGATTGCAGTTCATATTTTCAAGCAGTCTTTGTTCTTATTATCAATAGCTTCTGCAGCTGTGTATTTTCTCACAGCATAAGCGGAACTCCTTGTCTAAATCTCATAACATTAATACAAGTGATACATCTATTTATTATTTTCCTGACACAGGCAAAAACTATCTGCTTCCCTGTAAATTTCCAGAGCATAAGCAAAGATTATAGCTGCGCATATTTCATGACAATACAAGATTGGAAAGCTTCTGCAGTTTGTACAGATTTATGCAGTAGGAAAATAAATGTGTTAACCCTTTTCAAACCTTAAATGCACTAAGTATATTACTAATACATACACTAATACATATTTTTCTAACATTTCCCCCCTTTTAATACTTTTATTCTACTTTCAAAATAAGCATAAACAGTTTTTCTTCCCCTAACCTCTTCCTACTCAGGATTTGCAGTTAAGAGAGTCATTCAGTTTAAACTTATGAAAGCATTTTCAATTTTTTAACAGTTCTTCAAACTCAGCACCTTGATATAAGGTTTCTGAAACTGACATGTCTATAAGGTCGTTGATCAGTCTTTTCATGCAGGTGATGCCACAGCAAACACATACTCCCAGTAGGATCATTCCTACACAAATGGCAATCAGGATGTTTATTAGGATAGTACACCACCCCCAAACCATTTCTGGAAAAAGTCCATCAGTGGGTTTGGCCCTGGTTTGGTCATGTCCGACACTTGCTGAATTACCTCAAGGTGATTGTCTATCTCATGTTTATGGTCAGGAATATATGAACAGCACTCCTCCTGGATTAAAGCACAAGTACCGCCTCTCACTGCTAGGGTGAAGTCGAGAGCCATGCGGTTTTGAAGCACTACAGTTCTCATGGCATTCAGTTCATCAGTCACCAATTCTAGAGCAGAAAAAGTTGCATTGCTCATTACTTTGAAAAGTTTAGACAGTTTTCTCAGCTCCCAGATAGATTTCACTGCTCCATATGCTGGTGATATGCCTGCTCACGATATAACACTGTCACTCAAGTCCATGTGTGTCAGTTTATCGCCTATAGAATGATGTTTTTTCCAGCACGCATCGATTTGCCCCACTGGATTTACAGATTTATTGATGGGTTTCTTGACGACCTCTCGGATATTCCGAATTTTTCCTCAAGGTAAGACTGCCGTGTGTCGTATGGCCGGAACCAGGTAGCCCAAAAAACAACTGCCGGACCAATTCTCAGGTAACCACTTGTATGCTTTCCTACCACATACAAAATAACAATCCTCTACTTTAGTAGTAACTTTACTATGAATATACACTTGTCCTGCATGAAACATTTTTCTATCAATTATAGACAGTTGTTTATAAAGAACAGAATCATGTTTTACTTCATCAATTGTTTTGTGCATCAATTCAAAAAATTAATCATAGTTTGTATTACAATAAGAACCTGTGTTATTAGCTTTAGTGTAGCATCTGTAATGAACAGTCACATTGCAATTGCTCCAACCCACCTGAACAGTATCATTTCTATAAAAATACACAGTCCCTTTTGTGGAACAGACAAGTGCAATGCTATTTTATCTTGTGATGTAACAGTTGATGTATCATACATCAAGTTTTCCCAGGTCTCGTTGACTTCTAGGGGGACTGAAGTCATTAATAACCCCCCCGTATGCTGTCGGCAAAGCTGTGCAAATCCAACAATTTGAAACATTGAAAGTCTCAGCATACACATATTTGATGGCCTGGTAAGTGTTGAAGTTTGGGTGCCAGTCTATGAGCAACGCTTCACGTTTATTCAGTTCAGTTTTTGTGGCTGGGAAAAGGAATGGCCACAACAAAAAGATTATTGTCACTAGTACAGTCAACAGAATGATTATGCAATACTTCTGAGGAAATGGTTGTACTGCATTCCTGTTTTCTCCAACTCTTCCGAGTAGTTTTGTTTGGATTTGTCTGGATTCTATCATTTTAGCTCTTGACATGTGACAAGATGTTTGTCTAGTTCAAAGTTCTTAACTAGTTTGCAGTGCATCAGGTGGATCCACGAGGCCCGCTCTGCGATTTTGACTGCAGTAGGTGTCGACAGGAGCACCTGATATGGACCTTCCCACTTTGGTGTCGTCCAGTTTCTCTTTTTGAGGGTTTTCACCCAGATCCACTCCCCAGTGGCCACTGCCACTTCCGATGTCTCGGTTTGTTCTTTATCTGAAACAGAATTTGACTGCAACAGATGTTTAGAATTAAACAAATTTCTCATATACTCTGCTAGTGTACAGTCGGCTTCCTGGTCTGCGGGCATGAGAGGTTTCCACTGAGGGGTATAATAAGCTCTTCCAAATAGTTTTTCAAAAGGAGTCAGTCCTTTTGCATTCAGAACAGTTATCATGCTCAACAGTGCTAGGGGCAGACAGTACACCCAATTTTTTTCTGTTTCTGCTATTAATTTCCGTAGTTTATTCTTTAAAATCCCATTATGCCTCTCAACTAGCCCTGCAGATTGTGGATGGTATGCGCAATGATTCTTTAAAGAAATACCAAAATGTTTACTTAACTGTTGTATGGTTTGGTTTACAAAATGTGTACCGTTGTCACTGTAGATCCTTTCCAGAATGCCGAATCTAGGGATGATTTCCTTAACAAGGATTTTCGCTACTGTAGCCGCGTCTGGATTTTTGGTCGGAAAGGCTTCCACCCATCTGGAAAACTTATCTACAATGACAAGACAATACTTCTTATTTTCACATTTGTTCAATTCTGTGAAATCCGTACAGATAGTATGAAACAGATACGGTGGTGTAGGGAAACTCACTTGCTTGGGCTTTAAGGCCCCTTGTGCATGATGTTTGTTACAAATGTGGCACATCAAACAAAATTTTTTAGAATAGTTGGTGAATCCATATGTTGTGAACACTCGGTTCACCAGCTGTACCATCCCCATTGTTGAGACATGGCATTGCCCATGGCTCAACAAAGCTGCATATCTAAACAAATTAGATGGTAATATCGTTTTCCCTTCTTTAGAGATGTACAGCCCCTTTTCAAGAATTGCTCCTCGTTTTACCCATCTTTGTTTCTCAACTTGTGTAGTGAGTGTCTGCATTGTCTTTAACATTTCTAAGTCTAAAATCTCAGAGGGTTGTAGTTCCTCATTCAAAAGAAATACTTCTGAAGCTGCCTGTTTTGCAGCTGTATCAGCTCTCGCATTACCTTTTGAAATCCTATCCTGTTGCTTGGTATGAGCTGTGCATTTACAAATAGCTACTTTCTGAGGTAACTGAATAGATTCTAAGAGATCTAGAATAAACTGTGCATGATTAATAGGTTTGCCAGTAGATGTTATCATTCCTTGGTTTTTCCACTGTTGCTCAAAAACATGTACAATAGAAAAAGCATACTGGCTGTCAGTAAAAATGTTCACACATTTACCCTTTGCTAAGGTACATGCCCGTGTTAAGGCAATCAATTCTGCTGCCTGGGCAGATAAGTTGTGTGGTAAAGGTTTCGCTTCTATAATCTCAGTATCAGAAACTACTGCATATCCTACTAGGTTCTGTCCTGCAGGACCCCTTTTGCACGAACCATCCACGTAGTATGTCACCTCGGCATCGTCCAAGGGGACATCCATGAGATCTTTTCTAGGCAGTGTCTTTTGCTCAATCACCTGCAGGCAGCAGTGTGGTGTGCCATCTGCAGGGGTTGGGAGCAAGGTAGAAGGGTTCAATGTTGTGCATCTTTCAATTGTCATATGAGGTTGGCTCAACAATATAGTCATACAGGAAAGATGCCTTGCAGGAGAAAGATATGCTGCCTTCTCTTGTAGTAAAATAATTGCAACTGCATGAGGCACTCTCAATGTGAGAGGGTGGAACAAAACTACTGAGGCCGAAGCCTGTACTGCCATTGCAGCTGCAACTACAGCTTGTACACAGTGAGGTAAAGACCGTGCCACTGGGTCTAGTTGTGATGAATAATAAGCAATGTGGCGTTGCTTGTCCCCATGCTGTTGTGTTAACACTGATGTCATATAACCTTGCTTACAATCTACAGTTTGGAAAATACATTTATGATAGTTTGGTAATCTCAGAACTAATGAGGACGCTATTAACTGTTTCAGTTTGCAGAAAGCAGATTCTGCCTCTGGTGTCCATTGTAACAAATCCTGTGCTGCCATAGGCTTTTAATATATCAGGGTCAGTCAGTGGTGCAGATTCCAAGGCATAGTTTGGAATCCAGCTCCGGCAAAAATTAGTCGTACCCAGGAAGGACCTCATTTCCTTCTTGGTAGTGGGTTTTGGTGCTTGTAAAATTGCTACTTTTCTGTCATCTAATGTTCTACCCTCTTTGGATATTACATATCCTAGGTATTTAACTTGTTTTTTCCAAAGCTGCAGTTTTTTTTTACCTTATGTCCTTCAGTGGCTAAAAATTGTAATAGCGCTATGGTATCGTCTTTGCAATCTTGCTGGGTGTGGGCCGCCAGCAGGATATCATCAACATAAAGTAAAATCCGACTGCCTCTTAGTGGGGTAAATCCTGCCAAGTTGCTTGCCATTTCTTGTGAGAATATTGTCGGACTTTCACAATATCCCTGTGGTAGTCGCGTATATGTATACCTTTTCCCCTGAAATGTGAATGCAAACCAATACTGGCTGTCAGGGTGTATCAGTATTGAAAAGAACGCATTGCTGATGTCTACCACAGAAAAATATTTCTGTTGAGGTTTTAAGTCATTCAACAGGGTGTGTGGGTCTGGCACTGTAGGTGCACTTGGTATCACTGCGTCATTTACAGCTTGTAAATCTTGGACCATACGCCATTCTCCATTTGCTTTCTTAACAGGAAATAAGGGTGTGTTACATGGTGAATCGGGAGATTCCACCAGTACCCCTTCCTTAAGTAAAGCTGCTATAATAGGTTTGATTCATACCTCTGCATCTTTTCGTAAGGGATACTGTCTTTTCTGTGGTCTAAATGCTGACTTTGGCGTGATAGTAACTGGTCCCGCTGTACGAATAAGTCCTACATCTGACTTTCCTGTTGACCAGAGAGTTTCTGGTATATTCTGTAAGGCATTCTCTTCCTCCTTTAATAGGAGTGCTAATCAGCTGTCCTTGCTAGACTGCATGTGCACAGCTGGGTGGGTCTGAGTTTGACAATTCATCCTCTGTATTTGTATTCCTTGTTCTGACAGTTCTAATTCTGTCTGCCTTTCCCATCTCGTAACTTTTTCTCCTAAGTCTGCCCATTCTATGTTTTTGTCCTTGGTTAAGCTAACATGTGGTAATCGATTAGATTTATAAAGTGCAAAGAACTCCTGGGGCAATAAACAGCTGGCTACACTGTTCCCTTCCATGTCCCAGTACAGATTACGTAATATCAATCTGTTTGCATGATTTTTAAACAATTCTTGCTCATATTCTTTATCAGGTCCTGGTGTGTTACAGTAATACAGAGTACAGTGCAACAGGTGCTGTTTGTCAATGTCAAGGGAGGGGAACTTACTGATGGCTATATTCATTAATTCTTCGGTCACAGTCCTGACTGTACCAATAAAACACTTCACCCTCCAATTGCACTGCAAAGGTATCAGTTTGTCACTGCGCTTCCATACCCTGCATGGTCGGAACTACTGCTATACCAAATAGCTGCATAAGGTCTCTGCCCAAGATGTTTACTGGGCATTTTGCAGAAACAACAATTTTGCTTTTCTGGGTCAATCCTGAATCAGGATCAGTTATTGCGATGCCACAGGAGAGAGGCTCCCGGTACAGCTGTCCATTAGCTGCTTTTACTAGTATATAATCAGGTGACTCTGAATTTTCTGGCAGTTTGGAGGGATGTATCAGGGTTCAGGGCACACAAAAATTTAACCTCCCTCCCTTCTACCAAGAGTGTAACTTCTGGTTTTGTGTCCGCTAAATAGAGCTCTAAGCTCAATAAAGCTAAATCCAATATTTCATTTTCTTCACTATCCGTAACTTCCTGCACTTCCTGTATTTCTTCTATCACATCCTCTACTCCTTCTATCACATTCTCACTTGTCCTTTCTCTGCTATTCCCTTCCAGTGATTCCTGACTATCATATAGTCAGTCCTCACCCTCCTTGTCTTCCGTGGTTGCCTTCTTGTTTTTCTTGCAATCCCTTGCCAAATGTCCCTTTTTACCGCATTTAAAACATTCACTCCTTTTCTTTCGCCCTTCAAAGTCCTCTGATCGCTGTTCAGATTGCTTGTTTCCCTGGGCATTTCTCTTGCTCTTTTTCCCGGACTGTACTACATAAACTTCTGCTCCATCTTCTACAGAAAATACTTGGGCTTTCTTTTTCTTTTTGCTATTAAAATGCCTTTCGGCATGCCTAGCATATTCAAGTAATGACTGTAACTGGCTTGTACGATGATCTACCATGTGTTTTGTAATAAAACTGCTTATGGGTGCAATACTGCCTTTCAAAAATGCATTCTTTAACTGCTGTTCACATGGGGAATCTTGTGTCTGATCTTCAGGAACCTGCATTCCACAGTGGTTATTAAAACATTCTAATAGTCTGGCATAATATCTGTCAACAGTTTCACCTTCTTGTTGGATGCATTGATTAATGCAAGTCCAGTCTGCCCTAGGCTTCCATTTCTCAGAGATGCGGTCTGTAAGACCTTTTACTCTGTTGTCTAGCTCTGCGCTGCTATGTGGGAGGGGTCTGTGTGCAGTGTCACAGGGATTCCAGTTGCCACTAATCATGTGCCAGTCTGGTCCCACAATTTGTCTAACTACTTTTTCTACCTCTTCTCCATTTAAATTATAACTTAGCCTCATTCCTTGTAAATCTTCTGAGAACTTTCTAAAATTAACTTTTGGATGGAGAATTACCTCAGTGGCTTTCCGGATATCTTCCGGAGTCCAGGGTCTATGCACTAGAATAGTTGGATCCTGACCTTCTTGCCCTGCCTGAGGATTAGGTACTTCTATAAGTGGGCATATTTCTTCTTCACTCATAGATCATGAATTCCTAACCATTTGATATAACTCAATGTCTCCTTTTGAGTTACCTGCCCGTGTTCGAGACCTGGTCTCGATAGGATCTCTAATAAACGGTTTTGCTCTTGTAATGTCTCTATTTTCAGTGACAACAGGATATCATGGGGGTAGACTAACCTGTTCACTTACTTCGTATTCTGGTAAGGGAGGCAGAGGGGCCGACGCTATCACTAAGTTATTGTCCTCCTTATCTAAAAACATCGCTTTTGAATTATTATTCTTTTGTTCCCTACGGTTTACCTCCTTAATCCACCTGTGTGCCTGAGGAATTCCTAAGTGGCGTTGCTTTTTTACCCGACCTTTGGAATCGGTTGTGAGCTGTTTGACAAGGGAGGATTTTTCTAATTTACCGTCAAATTCATACTTATTAACCCATTTTGAATAGTATTTAATATTATCAGCGCGCTGCGACTGCATGTATTTTGCGTCTTCGGTTAACGGCGGATTTTGGGGTCTTTTTTGTGCAATTATTACCCACTTTGTTCTACCCTTTTAATCGTTATGTAACCTCTCTTATTTTTAACGTGGTACCATGGATTTTGTTATAGTCTCTTCAGAATGACTACCTACCTACTCTGTTTTCCCTGATCTATGACAAGACAGTAATCTTTTCTGTCCCTGACTTGTAAAAATACATTCTTGACAAAAACAATACAAGTCTAGTCCCTGATCTAAAACAGAAAAAGGTAGATGTTCTTCGTTCCCCATTGCTGCAGTCCTTACTATTGGGTATAGTCCGCGTCCAGTCGGCCCGAATACCAGGGTCAGGGCGCATTAGACTGACGCCAGTACGTCAGGGTACTAATGCGCATGACCGACGTCATATCCTCAGTCTTTTTTGCCGCATGGTCCGATGCAGAAGCAGTTTTGCGAGTGCAGGTTGGCGTTCTGAAATATTTCAAACCGGAGTTTCAGACCCGAAACAGAGTTGGCTAAGTACGTTGGGGAACATTTTGGTTTTTCTTGCCTCAGTATTTAACCGGATGTCAGAAAAAGTGAATAACTGTATTTCTTGTGGGAAACAGATACCTCATAGGGATTACCATACCTTGTGTATACCTTGTTTAGGGCCTGAGCACGACGTTGTTGGTTGCCGCTCTTGTGCTAGGTTTAACAAACGCACTATTAAGAGGAGGTTAGACTGTGCCAGGTTAGTGTTTGGGAAGCGTTGTAATTATAAAATGCCGCCGGATGCTCGCCCAAGAAGCGCAAGGACAAAACAGCTAAGCCTAGGGTTGATGAACCGGCAGACCCGGACGCCGGTTCTTTAGAAGGCTCAGTGGAGCCAGAGGTTTTGCCAGGAGTTTCCATGGAGTCTCAGGCAGAAACTTTACTGTTACAGGATGTGCCTTCTCAGGAGGTAGGCCAGGCTGACGGGGCTTCTCAGGTAACTGTTCTTCCCTCTCTTCCCAAGGTAGTTAGAGCCTCTCCTTCTGTTGCCAAAACTTCTTTGAGAGGTAGGCCTAGTTCAGCTTCAGTGGGGGCTTCTCCTAGCATTTCGGGTTCTGTACCTAAGAAACATATGCTTAAAATGGCAGAAGATTTGATTACTATGATTAGAGGTTCTTTGCCCCCGCCTGATAAGAGGCCTAGGGTGGAACCGGAGTTTGATAGTTTTGAACAGTGTTCAGAGGCTTCAGAGTCTTCTGCGGAAGACTTGCAGGAGTATCCTACTTATTCTGATTCTGATGTGGATGATTCCACTCCTACAGCTTCTCCTCATGAGGATTTCTCATTTTCAGAGACTCTGCATTCCATGAGGGAGCACTTTAAATGGAAAGGCCAGGATTACTCTGCTTCCAGGAAAAGGCTTAGGGGATTCTTGTTTTTACCCCAGCATAGGCCCTTAGCTATTCCTCCTGTGTTGAATGTGGTGGAAGATGTTTTTGCAGAGGCTTCCCTGAACCCTGACTCTTTGCCTCCTGCTCCTGTTAAGCCTGATAGGTATTATAGGGTGCCCGAAGCTCATAAGTATTTGTTTAAGAGTCCTAGGGCGGACCCAGAAACTATTTCTCAAGGGCCTAAAGGTGTTAAGGCTTCTGTGGTTAAAAATCCTGTTCCCACTGATAAAGAGGCAAGGGCTTTGGATAGGTGGGGAAAGAAAGTGTATACTTCTTCCACTCTAGCCATGAGAGCGTTGAATTGTCAGTTTCACATGCTAAAATATCAGAATTATCTCCTTTCACAATTAAAATCTAAGGTGGATGCTTTGGAAGGTATTGAGTGTAAAGAGTTGCTGGATTTGGTTCATGTGTCTGAACAAGTGGGTAAGCATTCTTTGCAATGTGGTTTTGATGCTGTACAGGCCTCCTCGAGGGTGGCTGCTACTAGTTCTGTTCTTCGCAGGCATGCCTGGTTGAAGGATCAGAATTTAGCTGAGCATGTTAAGACAAGGATTTTGGATGCTCCTTTACAGTCTGATGTGTTGTTTGGATCGCCTGTGGAAGCAGTTTTAAAGAAAATGGAGGACAAAGCTAAGTCTATGCAAACTGTTAAAGATTTTTGCAGGTGCAGCCACCAAGTTTAGTAGAAATTGGCCTGCTAAGGGGTGGACATATCCTGCTTATGATTCCCAGTCTAGGGGTAGGTCTAGACGTGGTAGGGGCAGGGCTCAAGGTTCTTTAGGCCTAGAACAGGAGTTCACCTGCTCAGACTTCTGGTGAGGGCAGGGGTCAGTCCTTTCGTAAACAGACCCAATGACCTGTCTTTTCAGCTGCCAGTAGATTCTCGTCTGGCAGCTCCTTTGGGAGGAAGACTGTCTCTTTTCAAAGAAAATTGGGATTTAATTACTCAAGACAAATGGGTGTTGGATATCATTCACCACGGTTACAGATTTTATTTCCATACAATGCCCCTTTCAAAGGCATGCCGGACGTTCCTCCTCCACAAAGAAAAGAGGCTCACAAGCAAGTTTCTCAGTTACTCCAGTTGGGGCCATTCAGCCAGTCCCTGTATCAGAAAGGGGCCTAGGATTTTATTCTCGCCTGTTCCTAGTACCAAAGAAGGGGAACACGTGGAGACCAATTTTGGATTTATCTCTCCTCAACACTTTTCTGGACATTCCCAAGTTCAAGATGTTGACGTTACAACAGCTTTTACCTCTGCTGGGCAAAGATCACTGGATGGTAACTTTAGATCTCAAGGAAGCTTACCTTCATGTGCCTATAAGGCTAAGTTGCAGGAAGTATCTGCGGTTTCGAGCTGGAAATTCTCATTATCAGTTCTCTGCATTGCCCTTTGGCTTATCTACTGCGCCCAGAGTATTCACAAAGGTTCTGGCTCCAGTGATAGCTTACTTCAGGCTTCAAGGTATTCAAATCTATCCTTACTTGGACGACTGCCTGATTCTGGCTCAAGAAAAGGAAGATCTTCTACAGCATCTGGAATATGTTATAGCAGTGCTAAGATGCCTAGGGTATTCTGTGAACGAAATAAAGTCCAGTCTAGTACCCTCTCAAGACATGTGCTTTCTGGGTGTGAGACTGAATACAGCAGCCCAGATGGCCTTTTAACCCCGGACAAACAAAAGAGTCTATCACTTTACTTCCATCAACTATCTCATCAGTCCGTGCTGACTGCAAGGACAGTCCTTCAAGCATTAGGGTTCATGGCATCTTGTATTCTGGTGCTTCCCAATGCCAAACTGCATATGAGGAAGCTACAATGGTATCTCAAAAATGTATGGACACAGCACTGCCAGGATTTGGACACTGTCATTCAAATAATACCTTGCCTTCAAAAAGAATTTTTGTGGTGGGCTCAGGAATGTCACCTAAACAAGGGACTCTCTGTGACCCGGCCAGAGGGCAGTCAGATTTTAACGACAGATGCCTCGGACATTGCTTGGGGAGCTCATCTAAATGGAAAGTGGATACAAGACAAGTGGCCTGCCAGACTACAGCATCTACATATCAACATGAAAGAGATGTTAGCAGTCCAGTTTGCATTAATGGCTTTCAAGGAGTTACTTCTTCCAGGGCAGGTGTTGATTCTAACAGACAACACAACTGTCATGTGGTACATCAACAAGCAAGGGGGAACACATTCTTATCCTCTATGCAGGCAAGCAATGATTTTATGGGAGACTGCGCTAAGCTTGCAACTAACTCTTCAGGCAAGGTTTCTGCGGAGCACAGAACTCCTTAGCAGATGTGTTAAGCAGACAAATCATGGATCCCCACGAGTGGAAACTGGATCTTCATGTATTTCAAAAATTGACAGTGTCATGGGGAACTCCAGACATAGATCTGTTCGCTTCTCCACTAAACCACCAGCTGCCACAGTATTGCACAAAGGGGTTTCATCACACAGCTTGGAAAGTGGATGCTCTGTCTTTCAGTTGGAAAAATCTTCATGTGTATGCCTTTCCTCCTCTGCCTCTTCTCCCAAAGGTACTATTAAAGGTCAGACAAGACAGGCCAAGGATGATTTTGATAGCTCCAGATTGGCCTCGGCAACACTGGTACCCACTACTACGGAGTCTGGTAAGGAAGCCTCCATGGCCTTTACCTCTGATTCCTCATCTGTTATCTCAGAAGGATGGTCATCTGCTCAATGTCAAGCTTCTCTCTTCATCTAACAGCCTGGCATATTCTGTGTTGAAACACAGCAGGTCTCAACTTCCTCAACAAGTTTTAAATGTGATTATGGAAGCTAGAAGACCTAGTACAAGGAAAGTGTACAGAAAAATGGAAGAGATTTTTATTTTGGAGTACAGCAAAGAATTTGCAGGTTTCTGAGCCTAATTTGAGTGTGGCTCTTCAATATCTTACTGAGTTATTGGACAAAGGTTTGTCCTTCTCTTCCATTAAGATTCATGCTGCAGCAATTTCAGCTCACTATGATTGTGACCCACCATTGTTTTCGCATCCTTTGTTCAAGCAGTTTCTTAGAGGGGCAAAGAATATAAGACCCCCACGTGAGCTCCTACTCCTGCTTGGGATCTCAATTTTGTGTTGGAAAAACTTACTCTACAACCTTTTGAGCCTGCGGCTACTGCTGAATTGAAATACTTGTCATGGAAGACTGCTTTTCTGTTGGCTATTACTTCTGCAAGAAGGGTGTCTGAGTTGCAGGCCCTTATGGCAGTAGAGCCATTTTTGATTTTCCATAAGGATAGGGTATCATTACGCACTAATCCTTCCTTTATGCCTAAGGTGGTTTCTAGTGTGGCTTTAAACCAAACTATTCATTTGCCTACTTTTTATGCAGACCCCCAAAATAAAGGGGAAAAGATTTTGCACACTTTAGATGTACACAGGCAATTGCGTTATTATTTAAGCAGGACTAAGGATTTCAGGCAGTCTCAGCAGTTGTTTGTTTCTTTTGCTTTGAGTTCCCAGGGCAAGCCTGTGTCAAAACAAACTATTTCTAGGTGGATTGGCTTTGCATTGCATTTTGTTATTCCCATCATGGCAAGGAGATTCCAGCTGGGATTAGGCCTCATTCCACTAGGGCTACTGCCACTTCAACAGCATTTCTAAGGGGTGGCAACTAAGGATATTTTGGAAGCAGCTACTTGGAGTTCAGTGCATACTTTCTCTAAGCATTATCACCTTCCTATCTACTCTAAGTCTAGGGCTGGTTTTGCCACAGCTGTTTTGCAAGGCATGTTGTCAGCTCCTGCTTCTTTATGATTTGCCAGCCTCCCTTACCTCTGCTTTGGGATTCTACCCAATAGTAAGGACTGCAGCAATGGGGAACGAAGAACATAGTACAGTTTTGTACCTACCATAAATGTAGATGTTCGAGGATCCCCATTGCTGCAGTCCAATTTACCCTCCCTCCTTCCCCTCTGTGTTGTGTAGGTGAGGTTACATGCTTATATTTTTGTATATATTCTTGTATATATTGTACATATGTTTGGTGCAGGTATTTTGGGCCTTGTCTTTTTAGGGTCTTCTGACATCTGGGGCAAGAAAAGACTGAGGATATGACGTCGGTCATGCGCATTAGTACCCTGACGCAGTTCATCGCGCTCTGACCGACGTCAGCCTTATACTCTGGTATTCGGGCCGACTGGACGCGGACTATACCCAATAGTAAGGACTGCAGCAATGGGGATCCTCGAACATCTACATTTATGGTAGGTACAAAACTGTACTATTCACCTTACCTGAGCCTTCGTGATTGATCACATGGTTCGTGAAAACCCGTCCTTCAGTCGCAGATCAGAAAGTGGCTGGCCTCTTTTGTACGACAATTCAGTTGGAGGGCTTTTCAAATAAGAAGAACCGATGTGGTTTCTTCCCTGTACGGTTTCAAGCCACTTGGCCCGACCGATTCGAGGCGAAGTGAGGGTTTACAGTCTGAAGGACCAATCTGTCAAAGGAAAAAACTTCAAAGACCAATTCACATAAGGTTCAGGTATGGCACCTTTTATTACTTGCAGCAAGGAGACAAAAACATGCAAATACAGGATTTTGCCTAACTACTAACAGGAAGGACGTTTCTTTCTATAGTTGACGTAATTAAACACAACTTTCTGTATTGTTCTACAGCAGATGTTACTCAGATTTTCTGCTGACATGACTGGATTTATGAAAAACATTTGAGAAAAACAACCTGACCTTGGGGGCTTTAGCCCGCTACAAGCTTCTATTGTGTAGTTCTATTACATGTGTTACATTTCAAGGTACTTTTCTAGCTTAGACACAAGTAAACGCTGATTGCAGTTCATATTTTCAAGCAGTCTTTGTTCTTATTATCAATAGCTTCTGCAGCTGTGTATTTTCTCACAGCATAAGCGGACCTCCTTGTCTAAATCTCATAACATTAATACAAGTGATACATTTATTTATTATTTTCCTGACACAAGCAGAAATTATCTGCTTCCCTGTAAATTTCCAGAGCATAAGCAAAGATTATAACTGCGCATATTTCATAACAATACAAGATTGGAAAGCTTCTGCAGTTTGTACAGATTTATGCAGTGTGAAATAGAATAAATGTGTTAACCCTTTTCAAACCTTAAATGCACTAAGCATATTACTAATACATACACTAATACATATTTTTCTAACACCAGTGTATAATTTATACATCGTTGGAAGGCAAGTTATTGGTATATAGTTTTTAGGATAACTTGCAGGTTCACCCTTAAGGAGGAGTATCATTTTTACTGTTGTTATCCAGATTGGTGCCTATTCAACATGCGTATAAGTTGTTCTTACTCAGGGGCTAAAGATGTTAATACTTTTAACCAGAAGTTAGGTACTGCACTTGGGCCTGGGTTTTTCCATTTAGGAGATTTTCTTTATTTTGTTTCAATTTCTCTGGATGTTATTTCATCCCATTTCATATGCTGTACATTTGAACTTCCTACTGTTTCTTTTATGTCTTCTATCCAATATCTCAGTAGAAGTGAGGACACATTGGCAAAAAAATTTTGGACTATGGATATTAGGATTGTATTATCTCAATGTGGCTCCCAGATAACTGAGTGGTCTTGTTTAAAAAAACATTTTACTCTTTTCTTGTGAATCTTAGAGTCATTAAATTGATTTGGGGATCTTTCGGGTCTTGCACTTAATACTCAAAACTCTGCAGTATTTCCATGTAATGATTTGGGGAAACAACAACTGGCTAGTCTGTCTATCTGCCAATCAAGGATATTAGCTGTAAGAAGAATGTTATGTACATAAGAGATACAACTATCAAGAACTCTGAAAGAAGTCACAGAAATGAATATCAAAGCTTTAATCATGGACTTGTAGATTAAGATGAACACATGACAAGAGCTTCTGTAACCCCTTCTTTGGTATTTAAGATGTGCTGCCTACCTAAGCTTCTATTTCCAGTGCAGTATCTGTCATAATTATGTAATGCCCACTTTTACATCAAGTGGGCAAAAGCAAAAGATATGTGCAAATGACATGTGGGGAAGGACCCCTCCCGGGAGTCTAGATGGATTCTGTCAGCAGATAAAGATAATGCTGAGATGGCTGTTTTGAATTTCAAAATATACTCACTTGAACCCCCCCCTCCTTACACACACAGTTTAATCAGTAAAGCTGAGGGTGTTTCCCATGCTAATGTGGTCACCAGTGGAAATTACTTATATGTATTTGCATGGGAATGACTTCAAATTGGAAGTAGGGGCAAGTTTGTGGGACCGTGGAGAGACCGAATCAGAATCCTGGACAAACCTGTTAAGCAAAACAATTTTTTTGCATTTAGGACAGAATTTGGGCATTGCTTCAGTACTCAGTAGGTCATTGCCAGTGTTCTGGAAGGGATGACTCTGCTAAGGGTTTGCTCGGTGAACATCTTGCTACTAGGTCACGACAGTTTTCTAGTATTATAACTCAGTTACTTCCTCTTGGATACTTGTTTTTTGCCAAGTCTGCCAGCTCATGTCCTTAAATTATGACCATCAACTACTTTTTTGTAGTTTAGAGTTAGGTAGTAAGTTCCCCTTGGCAGATATAAGGAAGAAAAGGATCCTACAACTGCGTGACCTATTCTTTATGTGTGAGCTGCTTCTAAAGACTATATACATTAACTGGGATTGTAAAAGGGAGACACAGAAGGAAGATCTTGTGAGTGAACTGTCTGCGGAGATCTTAGAAAAGATTTTTACATCTTGGGACTTTGTGTACTCCCCTCATCATGCTTTTATTCATGTTAATCTGCTACATATATGGCATCATTCTTCACCCAGTCTAAGCTTATGAAAATCAAAGGGATAATTGCTAGTGATGTACCATGCCTGGAACAGACTATGTGCACTTACAATGGGACTGCCCAAAGACCAAGAAAACGTGGGCTTAAGTAAAATATGCGGATTCATGGGCCATAAGATCTTATCTTTGTCCACTAATCAAGAGAGATTTTTGGTTGATAAACACAGAAGCTGTGTAAATCAGTTTTAATAAGGGAAAGAAAATGTGGCTTAGGCTTTTAAGTTTAATGTTTGTGGTGATACTGTCATTTTTAGGCTTTGTAAAATTGCTCAAATTGATTTGTTAGTCATCTCTTTATGTATGAGCATAACTTTTGATCAGCTTTAGACAAACAATTTAGGTGTTCACCTTTCACTACTTTTAGAATAGTTTTTTCAGTTTAGAACATTCATTTTGATATTCATTCATGCTGCTTGTGAAGTTCTTATCTTATGTTATGTTATTATAATTGTTGTTCCATGCTGTCGTTATCTTCATTAAATTATCACGTATGACAGGCAATCATATACTTATATAAATGAAAACAAACCATATTGACATAATCTTAGTTGCAAACATTATACATCACAAACCATACTGACATAATTGTAGTTGCAAACATTATATATCTCTTATAATCTGTCCAGTCATTGTCAGTCAGCCATTACATAGCTTATTCAATTCCTGCCTTCTTGTAAACCTTGTTCCTCCTCTGCATGTATTGTTCCCACAGTTACCAATTTTTCCTATGTAATTTGCTCCTACAATTTTCTAAAGATCCCATTTCTGTTGTTTTATCTCTGTTACTATATTCACTATTAGTAAAGTCGGTTTAGACTTTGATTTCCATTTTCTAGTAATTGCTTTTAGGCATCCACCATAATTAGACTCAGCATTGCCTTTCTATGTCTATGCAATTCTGATTCTGTATCATAGCTCAAAAATAATTTCCTTAGTTACACCACATACTGTCATTATTGTGGTTGCTGATATGTTAGTCTTATAAAGCTTTTGTTTTAAAAAATGCATACAACTCAAATTTGCCTACAAAGCATAGGTGCAAGAATGATGAAGTTTAAATCATGGGAAAACTATTCTGTTTTATTTCAGACTGATTTATGGACTATTAATCCCTTGTTTTGTATACCAAGATACCAAGATTAAGTGGCAAAAACAACATTCTTCATGGTCAAAGGTTGTTTTGTAAATGGAAAGTACATGCCATGATTGAAAATGACAAACTGTTACACTGAATTCTGAAATCATTTCTATAACCTCCAAGCGCTGGGAGGAGCAAACTTTCTTTCAATGTAAGTAATTGTGGCACCATTGAAGATCAACAATTTCTTGTAAAACATCAACTTACATTGATCATTTGAACTGATCAATGGTTACAGATAGAAACCACTAAAGGAACCTGGGATTAGTACACATTTTCAGTCTTCAAAAACAGATTGTAGTTGGTCCTTTTAGTAAATAAAATGTAATTCTTTTATGTAATAGTTTAGGAACTTGATTTTAAACACTGGTGATATTGTTGCTTAATTATTTTAATGTAATTAGAAATAGAAGCATTATACACTGGTTGAAAAGCGTCATTAGTATTGCTACCGAAATGATAAGGGTGTTATACAAAGGGTGTCATATAAATTAAATACCTGCATTTAGCTACAGAAGTTCTGCATGCTTCAAATGACTGCTTCCTGAAAGGTACACAAAGAACTAGACTAACTGCACCAGGGCCATACTGTTGCTAAAAATAATAAAAATCATTGTTTATATTTCTATTAATGTTATAGGTGCTTTTAATAATATGTAAGGAAATGTCACAAAAGTAGATATATTGCCTTGTTATTTCAAGACAATGTTAATTAAGGTAAAACTTGTTAAATAAAAACTTAGTCTCTTGGCATTTCAAAATACAATTCTTTTTATTAAAATAGAAAAACACACATGTGCGGGAGACAGTATTCAGAAAGTCATAGCTCCCTGAACAAAAAAAGCAAGCATAGTATATAGAAAATCTTATCATTATGTATTTATTTATTTATTTACATTTGTTGACCTGGAGAAAATAATATATACTAATTAATTATAATAAATTTTATCTATGAAAACCATTACTAACATCCAGTAGGAATATAACAAAACAGTACATTTCATACATCAGACCACTACTCTATATGTAATAGAAAAATGCCAAGTTGGAAGAAATTTAATTTCATACTTGTTATCTATATTTTGCCCTAATAAGGAATAACTTTATGTTCTGGTGTGTGCCTGCAAGGAAAGCAGGGCCCCAGGCTAAAGGTACTAGAAACTGCGAGAAGTTCCTTTCCAGTACTTTTCCATGACTTCAGAATACTTTTGCAATCATGTACACTAACCTGCTAACATACACATGCATTTAACTTTCCAACCTCTACAATCCCTTCTTTGATGCTAAGAAAGCATCACACCAAAGTCTACTTTCAGAAACCAAAAGCATTTTCATACATTTTACCAAATCCTTGAAAAACAACCTTTTCATTTTCATTTTCCACAAAACCTTCACCAGTATGCTTTGTGAATGGCATATTTTCAGAATCTTTGACACGTATATTCTGCAGCTTAATAGGGGATCGAGATGCAATAAGTTTAGTTATCAAAGCTTTACGTAAAAATAGAAGTAAAAATAAAGCCATAATAATGATGGCAATGAGCATGATAAATTTAGAATACCACCACCCCATTATTATCAGGAATAAATGTACAGCATCCCTTGTGCACAAGCACGCACGTACCCCCTTTCGATACATGAAGTCAAGTGCCATTCTGTTCTGCAGCACCACAGCACACATAGCACTTAGCTCTGCGGTGTTAAGATTCACCACTTGAAATCTAGCATTGCTGACTATTTCTAACAACTTGGATAACTTCCGTAATTCCCATATTCCCTTTGGAGCTCCATAAACCAAAGCTAGCCCCATCTCAGAAATAACAAGATCAGCAAGATCCATATGAGAAAGTCCATTAACAGCTGTTTTTTCTAAGTCTTGATGTTTAATCTAAGAAGCATTAATTTTACCAATAGGATTTTTTACAGTTTGAGTCTCTGACATTCCAGATCTTCCAGTCAGGTAAACACGCTGTGTGTCAGATAGGTGGAACAACAGTTCCAACAAAACAGCTATCTTTCCAATCAATTGTAAGCCATTTGTAAGCTTTTTTTCCACAAACAAAATAATAACCTTGTTGTAATGCATATACATAGAAGTTTGAGTCTTCATTAATTATTGTTGGGTGCCTAAATAAACCTGTTTGCAAGTTCATAAACAGGATCATCATCAGTCACATTCTCTGAAGGCATCCAACATATTATTCCTTTACCTTCATATTTACACGGTTTACTAATTAATGTAATATTACATTTACTATACCCTACAGCTTTGGTACCATTGTGCTGAAAACAAAAAAATGTCTCTGTTTCCTGTAATGGGAGGGCTACAGGTTTAGTTGTCAATCTTACCACTCCTTCCCTTTTTCTTAATGTCTGTCGAGTCTCTGAAACATTCAGAGGAAACACACTAGATGGGATACCTATATGTGCAGTTGATATAGCAGCACATACCCAACAATTGCTCATATTGAATGTCACTGCATAAGTCTGTAGAATAGCATTAAATGTATTAAATGAAGGATGCCAGGCAGCTACAGTTTGTTCATGCTTAGGGGCTGGACATTTATTTATTTATTTATTTACCAGGAAATTCTGACTGGATGCAGGTCCTTTTTCAGCAGATGCCCAGGGAGAAAAGCTCCACATCATGTACATGATAGAGATACAAAGTTGCAGCAATAGTAAACAACATTACAGGTTGTTGGCTTTAATACAATAACAAAATATTGATTATAAACAGTATATACAGAAAATGTTGCAAGTTAAGATAGTTTATTGTCATTTATAATATTAGTAACAAAGTTGTCAGACAAGATGTTAAAGTATGTAAAGACAACTAGCTATTTCTTACTGTGGTTAGTAGTGGCAGAGTATAGTTGGTTTAAGAGTCTATGTGGGGGGGTAAGGGGGGTGTTAGTCTGGATTAGAACACAGACAAAGCCAGTGCAAATTTAAGTGGAATTTGAGTGCAGTCTTGAAGAGGCTGCTGGAAGGTAGAGTAGTTGTAGAGTGGTTATAGAGGGTGGAAGACTGTTCCAAAGTTTAGATATGATACATGAAAATATGGCTTCTCTTGCTGTGTTTTTGGGTTTGATAACAGTGAGTTGATTTTTGTTGCTTGATCTTAGGGGCCTAGTGGGGTGATAGGGTTGGAGAAGGGTTTGAAGGGAAGGGATGTTAAGGGGGTGGTTAATACGTTTATGAGCGAGGGTGAGTTGATTAAAGTGAAGGAGTTGTGGGAGTTCTAGCCAGTTTAGTTCTTTAAGGGAGATACAATGATGGCTGCAGTAGGAGGTTCCAGTGGCAAATTTAGCAATTGTGTTGTAACAAGCATTCAGCTTGTGTAGGTCTGTCTGCCTAAGGTTGGTAAGTATCTGGGATGCATAGAGTAGGGTGGAGATTAGCTGGAAATTGGCTATGGAGATTCCAGCTGCCTTGGTTAGGAATTGGCGGTTTTGATATAATACACCAAGTTTTTTATTGTGAGAGATATGTGGGTGTCAAATCTAAGTTTGCTGCCCATTTCCACACCAAGTAATTTTGTGTGTTCTGATGGAGAGATGATGTTATTGTCTTTGGCAAGAATGTTGAAGTGGGAGGTATTTTGGGTGGCTTTGGAAGGTTGGAACAGGAGAAGTTTTGTCTTACTTGGGTTGAGTAGGAGCTGAGCATTGGATAGCCAGCTTTCTACAGAAGAGAATGATTCCTATGTAATTTGTTGTAGTTCTAGTAGAGTGGTGGCAGAGCAGATGAGAGTAAAGTCATCTGCGTACTGTATAAGAGATGCTTGTGTGGTGGCAGCATGTAGGTTGTTAGTGAAAAGTGAGAATAGCAGAGGGCCAAGGATAGACCCTTGGGGAACTCCAAGAGTAAATGGGAGGTGAGGTGATGTGTTATTGTCCCAGATTACTGATTGTTGGCATCTGTGTAGATAGCTGTGGAACCAGTTGCAGGCTGGTTGTGAGAAGGAGAGGTTGGGGAGAGTAGAGAGTAGTAGCTCATGAGATACCATGTCAAAGGCCTTTGAGAGATCTAGAAATACTGCAGTAGAGAAGAGGCCATTGTTTTTGTGATGAAGTATAGTGCTGCTGAAGGAGGGCAGAGCGGAGGTAGTGCTGTGATATGTCCTGAAACCATGTTGGATTTTGGAGAGGAGATTATTAGGGAGGAGGTAGTTGGAGACCTAGGTGTTGATACATTTTTCAAGTATCTTGGAGAGAGGGGAGAGAATAGCAATGGGGCGGTAATTGGAGAGGTCAGTGGAGGGGATGCCTTTGTGGAGGGGAATGATGTGGGATATTTTCCATATCAAGGGAACATAGCCTTCTCTTATGGAATAGTTGATTAGAATTGAAATTGGGTAGGCTAGTGTATCAGATGCAGTTTTCAAGTATTCAGAGGGGAGGTTGTCAGCTGCGAGTTTAAGTTTTGACAATAGTATTTTTATGTTGGAGGTAGGTACTGAGGTGAAGAAGGAAAGAGGAGTGGGGGGTTTAGGGTTAGGAGTTGGGGGCTGTTGTAGGGGAAGTGTTGTTTGTTTAGAGATGTTATAGTTTCAGTGAAGTGTTTGTTGAAGGATTCAGCAATACTGCTGAAGGAGGGGGGAATGGACAGCTGGGGGGTATCAACCTCCCCCGGGTGGAAGATATTGTTAATAGTGGACCAAATTTGCTTAGGGTTGTGATTAGTAGAGTTTAGGGTGGATTTATAGTAGAGGGATTTCTTTAATTTTATATGCTTTTTGGCTTTATTGCACAGTTCAAGGAATGATTGCCTGAGTTATTTTGTGTTAGTCGCCAGTGCTCCCAGGCTTTTTCTCTGGATTTCATTAGGGTTCTGGTGGTCTTTTGTAACCATGGGGCACGCCTGGCTCTGACTTTGGCATTTCTTACAGAAGCATGGGTGTTTACGATGGAGAGGAAGGTACTGTTGAAGAAGTGGACATCCTCAACTAGGTTGAGATATTTTAGTGGTGAGCAGTTAATTCTTTGCAGGGAGGAGATGAAGGAGTTGGGGTTGAAGTTGGACTTGTTCCGTATTTGCCTGTGGATAATGGGCTTCAGACTTTTTGTGTGGTGCCGAATTAGGAAAGTGGGGGAGCGGTCACTAAGACTGTCAGGTAAGCAGCCTGCTAGGTAAGAGTGAGGGGCTTTGTTGACTAGGATCCAGTCAAGTAAGGTATGATTGTTAGGGTTTTTGTTGATTCAGGTAGGCGATTGAATGAGTTGAGTGAACCCATGGAGATTAAGGTGAATGGTTGGGAGACTGTTATTACAGGTTGGCCAGTTGATGTTAAAGTCACCGAGAATTATGGTTTCCTAGGGTAGAGCTAGAGTAGCCCAGCTCAGGAGATTTTCTAGGGGTGTGATATTTTGCCCTGGTGGGAAATAGCATCCTATGATATTGATTGTTTTGTTTGGGTTTAGTTTGAGATTGGCATAAAGGATTTTTTCATTGTTGTGGTGAGGGGCAGATGAGTTCAGGAGTTGAATATTGAGGTGGTGTTTAAATATCAATGCTACACCACCTTCTTTTTTGGACAACCTGTCTATGCAAAGGATGTTGTATTCAGGTGGAAGTATGTCCTCACTTTTGATGTGAGGTTTGAGCCAGTTTACAGTTAGGAAGAGAATATCTGGGGAATATATACTTATGCTGGCGTGTAGTTCTTGGATTTTAGTGCATATGCTTCTGATGTTTAGGGACATTATAAGTAGGTCTGTTGTTTTCTTGTTGGCTAGGAGTTGAGTTGTCGGGGGATTGCTTGGACTACGGTTTGTTGGGTTGGATTTGGGAGGACCAGGGTTTGGATGGATGTCTCCAGCAAGGGCTAGTTTATAGAGGGTGTTTAGGATATGTTTTATATACATAGTAAATTGCTTATGGTATCTTAAGGATATTTTATTTTTGAGTGTGTTAGATGTTTGTTAATGGAGTGTGTGTATTGGGAAGATGGTTTTGGTGGCAGAGGTTGTGTAGTTATAGTGTAATTGTTTGAGGGAGGGTGTTGAGAGAGTTCAGTGGAAGTTGTTGGGGCACGTGACTGTGGAGCCTTGGTAGGATGTGATGTGAGCTAGAACTAAGCAGGTTAGGATTGTTATTATATTAGGTAGTAGCATGATTGTGTTGGATGTTGGGGGAGGGGGTGATTAGTGGTGTAGCCTAATTTCTGGCAATTAGGGGTGGGGTTAAGGCTAAGAATAAATGTAGAATAAATGTAGAGGTACTGGGGGCGGGTGGGAATAGGGGGAGGGATCCAAGTTGGAGACCCCTCGAGTCGAACTGCTGTGGCAGTCATGAGGAATATGAGGAAAGGGCCCTTCCAGTGAGGCTACAGCGAAGTTTTTCTGGAGCAGGATTGAACATACACCCAATTACCTGGTTGAATGTCATGAAAGGCATCATCCAGATCAGGGTGGAGTTGAGCTGATGCAACCTGGGAATGGTAGTGCTGCAGCAGAGAAGCAAGACACTTGCAATATGAAAGCAACAAATCATCAGTTACTTGCAATTCTAAATTAGCTGGAATGGGTGTGGCTGGCAGTCATGGGCCTTCCCATCAAGGTTTCATGTGAGAAAGTTTTCTAAGAGCACTAACTGCACTTCGGAGGGTAAAGATCACTAGATGCAAAGCCTCTGGCCATTTTTAATCCTGTTTCTGCAGTAAGTTTAGATAATTTATTCTTTAAAGTCTGATTAACACGCTCAGTCATACCTAAAGCCTGAGGTCTATATGGGCAATGAAACTGCAATTTGACATTCAGCATTTTACAAAGATCCTGTACCACCTGGGAAGTAAAGTGAGTACCTCTGTCAGATTGTATATCACAGGGAACCCCAAATCTGAGGATAATTCATACACTAACTTCTTTGCCACTTTAGTGGCATTGTTTTTTTACACATGGTTAAGCAACTACCCAACCAGAAAAAAATATCTACAACTGCTAACACATATTTAAACTTCAAGCATTGTGGGAGTTAAATGAAGTCTCACTGAATACTAGAAAAATGGTCCCCATGGTTTCTTAATATGCTGTGTGGGAACAACAACAGATTTAAATATTAAAAGAAAGACATATTACATGTCTGTACAAAATGCTGAATGACTTCTTATGCATAAGGGGCATACCAATCAGTCAAAATTTGTTTTAATAATGCATTTTTCCTAAGATGGGTTGGCAAATGATAAGCCCGTAGCAACTGAGGTAAAAAGTGTCATGAGGCTACTATGCTTCCATCCAGATGGCGCCAAAGTGAGTTCGGGGAGCACCAGCAGCTATCAATAATCCACCTTACCCTTTCCGGGTATTCAGATTCATCTTGATAATGTAACACACTAGTTAATGACACAAATACAGCTTCAGTTTGAAAAGGCTGCAAAAAGAAAGCCTAAACAGGTTGTAACAAGGCAGCCTGTTGTGCTGCTCTATCTGCAAAAGCATTTCCTTTTGATTCAAAAGAAGAGTCAAATTTATGTGCAGCACATTTTACTACAGCAATTGCCCTAGGCAACAGTAACGCTTCTAACAGTTCCTGAACAAAAACAGCATTTTTTATAAGTGTTCCAGCAGAAGTTAAATATCCACTTTTCTGCCACAGGGTTCCAAAATCATGCACAACCCAATGACAATAGCAGGAGTCTGTGTAAATGGTAACACGGTTGTCCTTAGCCAACTTGCAAGCTTCTTGAACAGCTACTAACTCTGCCACTTGGGCTGAAACATTACCCTGCAATTGTCCAGTTAATAAAATGGTATCCATAGTACAAACAGAAAAAGCCGCAATCAACTTTCCATCTTCTCTTCATATGCATGATCCATCAACAAAAAGAATAAGATCAGGATTTTGCAATGGTGTGTCTTGCAAATCTGGCCTAGGAGGAATCATATGGTTAACATCAGCAGCAGTCGGAATAAGAGAAGCAGGATTTAAAGGTGGACATCTAATAATCTGCAAAGAAGGGTTATTCAACAATGCCAGTTCATATTTATAAAGCCTAGAAGTAGGCAAATACTGTGTCTTAGTTTTCAGTAATAAAGCCGCAATAGAATGTGGTACTGCAACAAAAGTATTGTGACCTAATGTAAGAGATACTGCCATGTCCACCAAACGGGCAGCTGCTGCTACTGCTCTTAGACAAGGGGGAAGAGCGGCTACTACTGGATAGAGATTTGTGCTGTAGTAAGCAATTGTTCTGTAACCATCATTCCTTTTCTGAGCTAACAATCCCAGAGCTACCTTATCATGCTCACAACAGAAAAGATAAAATTCTTTAGAATAATCTGGTAATCCTAAAGCTGGTGGATTTAAAAGAAGAGGTTTGAAGTGAACAAAAGCTTACTCATGATGTTGTTGACAAGGAAGCGGTTCAGGAGTGTCCTTTTTTAGCAATTCTAACAACGGTTTTGTTACTTCGTATAATTAGAGACCTATTGCCGACAACCTGCCAACCCAAGAAATCCTTTGAGTTGTTTTAATGTTGTTGGCCTTGACGCGGTTTGGATAGAAGTTATTCGGGAGGGTAAAATATGTCGTGCATTTTCATAAATTAAATGCCCTAAATACTGAATCTGAGGTTGCCGAAGCTGAAGTTTTGATTGATTAATTTTAAATCCTAGCTCAGCTTAATTAATAGAAAATCAGTCTGACAGTTGGATAAAGAATTAGAAGCTATGAGAAGATCATCTACGTACTGCACTAAGGCAGATGTGCAAGACAGCTGTACTTTGTCTACTTGCCGTTTCATTTCTCTGGAAAACAAAGTGGGTGATTCAACATATCCTTGAGGCAAGCAAGTCCAAGTGTATTACTGCCCTCTATAGGTAAATGTGAATAAATATTGACTGTGGAAGAATCGCCATGGAAAAGAATGCTAAGGAGATATCAATAACAGAAAAGGCAATAGCCGAAGGAGGAATGGAGCTAAGAATAGTTGCTGGGTTGGGAACAATGGGAAAGGCTGGTACTACTACAGGATTTACAGCTCGTGAGTCCTGGACAAATCTATAAGTATTTTTTCCTTGTTTCTTCACAGGCAAAATAAGTGTGTTACAAGGACTTCTAGTAGGCACAATAATACCCTGCTGTAACAATGCTGAAATAACAGGCTGAATTCCAGCTTCTGCCACACAGAAGGTGGATATTGAACCACCATAGGTAATAGTTTATTCAGTTTCAATGCAATTTTAATTGGAATAGCATCTTTAATAAGACCAACCTAATTTTTCATGTGTAGTCCATAACTGTTTGGGAACTGAATCTAATAACACTACATCTAGTGTTTGAGTAAGTTCTGGCTCAGTAAGAAAATAAAAAAAGTAACATCTTCATCCAGCTGCTGTGGCGCAAGACACATTTGGATAGCCAGGGAGTTATTGGGCACATTTAAATACACTCCATCTGGCATACAAAATAGTGTACATTGCAGTTTACAAAGATGATCTCTTCCTAACAGGTTAAAGGGTGCAGAGGTCCCAGTGAGAAAGGCATGTTTAGCTGCCAGTGGTCCAAGCTGAATAGGCACTGAAATCATCTCGGGATAATCTAAAGGGACTCCTGAAACCCCTACCCCACGTACCAAAGTAGTAGACAACAGAATATTTGGGGTAGCTGATGCATTTAACATAGATCTAGTAGCTCCGGTGTCTATCAAAAAGGGGGCATCAGTAATTTGAAACTTGATGTTAACAAAAGGGCCTTTTTGCTTTACTGGTATTAGTGGAAATGGCTTCCTGTTCATGGCCATCCTAGGCAGTTTGTTGCCAGTCTGGTGGTTGCCATGGGGTAGTCCATGTGGGTAGTTGTCGCTGTTGCCTAGAATTCTGCAGGCCAGGAGAGGGAGCCTTGAATGGGTTAGAAGTTTGTTCTTCTGGTGCTGCTGATTGCAGAAAAGGACAATCATCCCTCCAATGGCCACTTTGGCTGCAGTTAAACAAAGATTAGAAGTGGGACCGTCTGGGGTCTGGTTCTGATTGTAATGAGACTGAGCTTGTTGTGTAAATTGTTGTGATGGAAAAGCTGTCTACATCTGTGGAAACCTAGGTCTGTTACGTCCCCCCTTCCTCCTCTGTTTCTACCTCTTGGACAGGGAAAAGCACAACATTTGTAACTGAGCATTAACTAATTGATGTGATATCCGATCTCACCTTCATTCTTACTAGGCTGTGTTCGGATCTGATCCTTGGATCTGTATCGGCCTTATTTTCAAGCTCGAGGTCCTCTGCCAGCTTGTGAATAAATCCCTATCCCAACATGCATTGGAACCATCCACAAATCTTGTTTGCCGCTAAACAGATCGAGCATTCGTCTGCTAGCTCTGGCTAAGTATAACTTCTCTTGATATTTTCTTTCATCAATAATTCTTAGTTGACTTTAATTTTATACCTTAGTGTGTCTACTTCTGATATAGTACTTTCGTATTTGGGCTGTTTTGGGATTTTTGGATGTCATTTTATTTTTGCTTGGCCTTGTGCTCCCCTTCCTGGCTTGTCTTAATTCTCGTTGGTCTATTAGTGGTAAAGTTCGTTTAATTTAGAGAACTGTCACAGAGCCCGTTTAAGTTAAAGGGCTGTAAGTCTTGTGTTTCTTGCCTATTCCCTTCCTGGATTCTTGTTAGGCGTAGTTGATGTTGTAGTGTACAGTTCGTTTAAGTTAGAGAGCTGTAACAGAGCCCGTTTAAGTTAGAGGGCTGTCTCCTTGTTTTTCTCTGTGTCCTTTGTATGCTCAATAGCTCCATCCATTTAAGTTAGAGGGTCGAGCCCAAAAAAGAAGAAAAAAAAAAGTAAAAGTAGTTTGTTGCTCAGTGTTACTGTAGTTGTTGTTCACTTAAAATGTCCGTTAAGGATTCTTAACCAATGGGTTGTAAAAAGTGTGAAAAATGCAGCAAAAATATGCACCTCAGCGATAAACACATCCTTTGTGTTTATTGTCTTGGGGCTTTTAATCATAGAGCCCTCCTGCAGAGGAAAAATAAGTTGATTTTAAAAGGTCTACTAAAAACCCCCTTCTCAGAGGCACTGGAAGAAGGTCCGGGTTCTTCTAGGTTGGATAAGTCACCTTTTGCTAAGTCTGACAAATCAGACAAATCAACAAAATCTGGAAAAAGACCTTCAGCTTCTTCATCCTTGAATCTGGCATACAAAATCCCTTGACTGTCCTCCTCAGATCCAAATTCTGTTGGATCAGACAGGGCTCCGTTGGCTCAGACACCTTTTTGTTCGGTGTCAGTGGAGTTTGGCTTAGGAGCCTGTCCCCCCTATTTTGAGATTGCCCATTTTACAAAAGGCTAAATCTCCCACTTCCTTGACCCGATCTTCTAGGAGTCTTTCTGATGATGATGTGGATTGGGTGGTACAGAAGCTCTTACAGACATCGGCGTTGGCCAAATTACTGTTGGATCAACCCCCAGGGCTTTGGATCCTATGACATCCACTTCCTCTGCTCCAAGTCTTCCTCCGATCCAACCACTGGCTTCAGAGTCGGAAGGTCCAGAGTTGGTACTAGTGGAGGTGTTGGACCCGAGACCCACCACGGGTTCCATGGATCCAACCACAGCTCGGTCATCCTCCGCTCCTTTGGAGCTGGAGGGGTCCAGGAGCTGACACTTTCCGGTCGGATTCAGGGAGGTGGGTTGGATCGGACAGCTGTCTGATCCGACTTTGCCTCTTGGGGGCTTCAGCTTGGGTGAGTTCAGCTCCTACCTCTGCCTCTGGTCCATCTTTGGTTCATAGGTTCATAGGTTTATACTAGGCTATCTGCCCTAAGGCATTTATAGCCTAGCAAAGCCTTTGGCTTACGCCACCCTCTTATATGAAAAATACTGTACCCATTTTTTTTGTGCCTCTGTCCAGCAGTGACACAGAGATGATTCCAGTAACTGATAGAAGAGTAGGGAAGAAACAATGACCTCACTAGATCTGGATGTGAATCCTTCCTGATCAGATTGAGCATGTAGAAGGTCTTTCTAACCACTCAGTTTCCATGAGTCCCTTCTGAAGGATATCCTGTCCCATGCACTTCCTTTCCTATGGCACCCAGTTTGCAGTCGCCTGCAAACTTTGTCAGCCAAAGTCCTCCCCATGCTGGCCTGTACTTTCTAACCCTGTGGGTTCTGTCCTTAAACCAGTTTGCACCATCTTGTGACATATGGGTTTACATTTCAAGGTCAAGGCTGTAGCTGCCTTGCCTTCCTCATATCAATCATCAATGGACTGTTTGAAAGAAGTCGACCAAGTTCAAAAGGCATGATCTGCCCTTGACTTGACCTAAACTGGGTCGGGTCCAATGTCTGCAAGTCCCGCACTGAACCTGTCTGCCAGTTGTTGGCAAATGTCTGTGGTTTCAGTTTTTTTGTATCATTTGGGACAAATTCTGAGCATATCTGAGTTTCCACCCAGGTTCAATGGCTGGGGTCCACCAGACTGATGTTTGCCCTTTTGTGGAAGAGTCTTGGTTTTATTTTGGGATTGCCTGATCCATGCAGTCCTGAGGTGTTCATAGAAGGCATTTGTAAGGGCTACTGGCTCAGGGGCCTGATTGAACACCAGTCTGAGTCTGAGAGTAGTGTGTTTGCTTTAGAGAAGTTTCTTTCTGTGTGGTTTTTGTTTGGGGTGGGGGGGGATGGATTGATTTCCAGATTATTAGTTTATGAATCTCTCTAATGAATGATATACTTCGGTGTGGAGCATTTTGTCCCCATGTTTGTGATAAAACAGCTGTTCCATGCATTTTAATATGAACTCAGGGGAACCGGTGGGCTAGAAAGTTAGGGCTTGAGTAATGTTCCCAGTCTATATCGGGTAGTTGAAGTCACCCAATAGATGCATTTATATACAGTGTTCAGGAAGGCTGCTGTGTGGGGGGTTCCTGAGTTTGGAAGGGTGGCCCTGTGCATGCTACACTTGTAGAAGCAGTTTTGCCTATGGTTAGTTGCACCTGGATGATATGAGTAAAAACCTAATAGTGCGGGGTGCTCTAAGGAGCCTTGAACCAGGTTTCAGTTACAGCACGGAATATCGAGACATCTCCATACTGAGAAGCGAGTGCGTCGCGTTTATTTGATTCAGACTTCTGGCATTGAGCAGCATTACCGCCTAAAAAAGGCACTATGGGGGGGCAAGAGCCTAGCATATCTGGAATCCTCTAGGGGTGACAGGTGCAAGCCGCATGTCATCCCAGGCAGACAGACACTGAGACCCCTTTGAGATGACACCAGACATTAGCCAATTGTAAGCCAATTGTTTCTTCTATATTGGCATCATTCTTGGTGAAGGTGAGATACTGCTCAAGGTCAGTCATACCTGTCTGGGCCATATAATCAGAGAGCTCCTAAAGTCTCTTTCTTCCCTTGTCAGGAGGGTCATCGTTCAGGTCGCTCATTACCACCTGCATGGACAATGACTGTGTCATATGTCATATTGGTGGTGTGTGGTGGTGTGTCTAATGTTATGTGGTTATGTGCTGCCCTCTAGCCCGATAGGGTGTGACCCGTGACTCCTTCCTTGTAATGTGAGTGGTGCGTCAGTGTGTCTCTGACTATGGAGTCCTATGAGAGTATGTTTTGTTTTTGTTGTTGGCCTTGCCTTAGGGCTGTGACTTTGCACTGATTTTTTGTTGGTTATGTGTTGCTTGTGGGGTGTCTTGAGGTAGCAGTTGTTTGGGTGTCTGCTTTGGAGGCCTCTGCTGTTTAGGTAACATTTAGTATGTCTTTGTGTGATTCAGTGGTGTGTGGTAGCATTATGTGAGGCTGGTTTTGTGTGTGGTGTAGTTGCTCCTCCTGTCTGTGGTCTTGTGAGTCCAGTCCTGAGAGAGAGTCAGCCCCAGTTTGGCTATATAGCTGCATCTCTACTTCTATATTTATTTGTGTAGGAGGAGAGGAGGGGTTGTGTACATGAGAGGCAGTTATAACAACATTCAAGATTCCTAGATCAGATACCAACTGGAGGAGGAGATTGACAACTGACCTTTTGGACCATACTAGAATAATGTAGAATTCCTTAATAATTGAAAACAAGGGCCAGTGGGGCTTTTTGTTTTTAGTGCTGACTTATATAATTGGTGAGTGTGAGTAGGTAACTTGTAACTTGAGTGTTATGTGTAACTAAAAATTCAATAAAAAACAAAAAAACTTTCTTTCAAACAAGGAAAAAGGGAAAATAAGTACAGTAGCAATGCAGATATCACTAGTGTGATCACAGAAGCTCTGAGGCATATAAACAAAGCCTGGATCTATGCTCAAATTCAGCAGGTGTACCAATTCATATGAAGGGATACCAATTTAAGTAAGAGTAACTTAGCCTCTTCTCCCACTCAGTCCAGCTAAACCAGGCACCAGAGCCTCTTCTCCCGACAGAGCCTAGACCCACGAACCTTCTTAATAACCAGACTGGCCTGGTAAACTAACTGGCTTAAAAGCTGGGCTCTACACATGGACACTGGAACTTCAATCAGCAGTCCCCAACTTAGAAGGATGAAAGCCCCCTGTCCCTAAACCCACAGTGCTTGCCACCAACCTTCCTAATGTGAAACAACCCCCACAAGCTTAAAGTGCTTAATCCAAAAAGACTTAGAATGATACAGACTTATTGTAATACAACAAGCCAGTAACAAATACACTTAAATGAATACATTAGATAAAAGATTGGCTGTCAAAAGAGTTACACAAACAAAGCTAGAGGCCAGATCCAGTCTGCCAGTCTATGCCACAGCAAACAAGGCACATCCCAACTCACAGAAGAAGTGCATCAGATATAGCACCTTTATAAGCCTAAGCCCATAACCAGCTCAGGAGGAAGGCAGCTCTCCTCCCACAAGCCTCTCAGAGAGTGCGAGCCACTCTTAACCTCTTAATGTAAAACCAAGAAGAAATAAACCCAAATTAAATAAGTTAGATTAACCAGAATACAGACATAGAGCCTCAATCAGCCCAGTTCCCAAATCTAGGAGAGCTAGAAGCCTGTTCTGCCCAGCTTGCAGACCACACAGGCCCCTCTCAGTTTAAACCAAAAGGCTTAGAAAATGAGTTACACTTATGAAGTAATAATCTGACTGAGTTATTTTTAGAGATGAAGAAAAAAATAAAAAAAATAAAGTAGGTAGAACAGTAAAGTAGTAGCAGATGAAATTTTTTTTTTTTTTTTTTTTAATCTGAACAAGTGCTGAGATTTGAGTGCTGAAACTAGAAAACTGGCTAGTTATGAGAAAAAAAAACAAGCTTAGAAAACAAGAAGGCTTCCCTGCTCCAGAGAAGCCTACAAATAGTCTATACCACAATTAGTCTAAGGCCAGCAGGAAATAAGCTTTATTTATTTTTTTTTGTCTGTTTCCCAGATGCTCTCTTCTTTGTGCACAGTGCCAGTAGGGTGCCTGAAATATGATACTGCACTCTGTTGAGTGAGCGAGTGAGCAAATGAGATGGGCCCAGAGGCAGGCTGAGGGGCGGGCAGTTTCAAGGCCACTAAGATTAACACTCTTGTTCTGGGGCATCCTTCTGCTTATTCGGATCAGGGATATCCTCAGATCAGGGATGGGAGCTTTTGAGATTATGAGGAGGGTGCCTTCTCCACAGACAGGTCCACAGTCCATTTCGGATATTCCTCCCTCTATAGTATCGGTGCCTGCCTCTTTACCCTTGCATCCACAGGGACGCAGAGACCCTAGGCCTCAGGATGCCCCACTGGATACCCCCCACTCTTCCGAAACCTCCATGGAATACCCTTCTGAGGAGGTCGCCACAGAAGAGACTTTGCAAGAGGAAGCACTTAGACTCGAGCTGGTCCTGCCCTAAAATTTTATTTAAAGTACATAAGGGTTATATTATTATTATGATAGCTACTAAGTAGGGCAGGACCAGCTCGAATGTCACACTGATGGGGGAAGAGATGTGAATTTAACAGGTATACCAATAACACTTTGTTTTACAGCACAATAAACCACTCCCTTGCTTGATAAAAGGTATATATATATATATATATATATATATATATATATATATATATATATATATATATATATATATATATATATATATATATATATATATATATATATATATATATATATATATATATATATATATGTATAGTTAGAAAGCTTGTGAGGATACTATTACTTTGTTATTTTTGTTTTACTTGGATTGCTTGTTTGTGTATTAGTAAAGGATTTTCGACTGGAAACAGACTGCCTACCCTGCTTGGATTACTTTCAAATACTTAATAATACTGTGCAATATTTCAAATTTTTTTTTTTTTTTTTACTTAGGACGAGTTTAAGTTCGCTACTTCTGCTACCATTATCTGATCTGATTAATATACAGTGATGAACTAGATATATATGGATTGAAAATCTTCCACACAGAGAAGTTTCTAATACTGTTTTGTTTTTGGACCCACTATACTTGTTTAGTGGGTTGTTTGAGACTTCTGGGATATCACGATGATTACTTGTTTTTTAACATGGGTAAAGTCCCACTGTTTTGTAAATCTCTGAAACAATTGACTAGTAAACTGAGAACCGTTGTCAGAAATAACTTTGTGTGGACTACCATGGACTGAGAAATGATGTTTCATCTTAGTAATAACAGCACTGGACGTTAGGTTAGGTAGCAAATCGATCTCAAACCACTTTGAATAAGAGTCTACCAACACTAAGTAATGCTAAAATGTGTCAGTGGCTACTGTTGACCAAGGTAATTCCGGAATTTGGCGTAGCTGAAGTGACTCTTTTTTGCAAATACAGCTTAGTCCTGTTGCCGACTGAACAAGAAGAAAGCATTTTATCAATGTGTTTCAATAGAGAAGGTCAAAATATTTTTCCTCTCGCCCTTCTTTTGGTACACTTGGAACCTGGGTGGCCACAATGCAAAATCTGAATGTATTCATGTTGTATGTAAGTAGGAACAATAACTTTTGGACCTTTGAAAATGATACCATCTTCCATCAGCATCTCATCTCTGTATGGAAAATAAAGTTGTACTTCTGGTGGTACACAGGATTGCTTTGATGGCCATCCTGCATTGATGAAGTAGTTGAGCTTTTGCAAAATTGGATCAGTCTTTGTGTGACCTCTCAGCTCATCAAGTCTTGTGGTAGAAAAATTATGCACTTCCATGACATCAAAGTCAAAATTCTCTGCATCAAGCTGTTCTCTGGTATTGCTGGGTGATCTGGATAAGGAATCAGCCAGATAAAGAAGTCTGCCTCTTGTATAGACCATTTTGAAAGTATACTTTTGCAATTTGAGCATCATTCTTTTAGTCTTGCTGGAGCTGAATGCATAGGCTTTAAAACACTGACTAGAGGATGATGGTCAGTTTCTATCAGGATAGCTCGGCCATAAGTATAATCATGAAACTTCAAACATGTGAACACAATTGCCAAAAGTTCCTTCACAATTTGAGCATACTGCATTTCAGTTTGGGTAAGAGTTCTACAGGTCTGCCCTCTTGAAAAATAACTCCACCAAGACTGAACTTTAAAGCATCACAAGAAAGAACTACTGGTTTATGAACATCATAGTACCTCAGTGTAGGCGGGTTGGCAGTTTGCTTTTTGAGGTTGTCAAATGCTCGCTGGTGTTGTTCTAACCATGACTAGGCAACATTTTTGCATGTCAGCTCTCTCAAAGGCTCTGATAACTCACTAAAGTCAGGGATAAATTTGTCCAAATAGTTAGCCATACCAAGTAAATGCTGTAGGGCTTGGACATTGTCTGGAGTTGGCATCTCAAGAATGGCTGCTTGTTTAGAAGGCTCTAGTTGTAGGCTTGTACTGGTAAATAGATAACCTACATAAGTAACTTCTGGTAATCTGAATTTGCATTTCAGAGGATTGAGCTTTAAATTCACTTCACATGCTCTGTCCAGAACTTTCCTGAGGTTTCTGTCATGCTCTGCTTCACCTTTACCTCCAATTAGTAAATCATCAACTGTTATTGCACATGGATAGTCTGCAAAAATTTGCTCCATTGCACGCTGAAAGAATTCACTGGTAGAATTTATTCCAAAAGGCATCCTGAGGAATCTGTTTCCACCAAATGGGGTACTGAATGTAGTCAGTAGGGAAGATTTGCGATCAAGCATTACTTGCCAAAATGTACTCTTTGCATCTAAAAGAGAAAAAACAGTGGCATTTGACATGAGGGTGGCAATCTCCTCGACAGTATGGATAGGATGACGAGGTCTTTTTAATGCATTGTTCAAGTCCCTTGGGTCAATGCATATTCTAATTTCATCTGAATTTTTCTTATGAGCAGCTACCATGGAAGACATCCACTCAGTTGGTTCTGTGACTGGACAAATCGCACCTGGCTGCACCATTTTGTCTAACTGGATCTTGACTTTGTCCTGCACAGCTATTGGAACTCTTCTGGTTGGTCTGACCACTGGACTGACCTCTGGGCCTACTTTCATGGAGTACACAACTGGAAGTTTGCCTAACTAGTCATCGAAAACATCGGCATACTCTGAGAAAATAGCATCAGTAAAGCTGGAACTGGGCATGTACTTACATGATGTACTTCTTTGGCAAAAGAAAGCAGTTTCATTCTCAAACTGTCTCTGAGACCTAATGATGACTGCACATGTCTTCTGACTACATAAAATTGTAAGCTGTAACTGTTCCCAGCTGAATAGCATGAAAGCTACTGAGCCTTCAGTTTGAATCTCTTCATCTCCATAAGCAACACAATTAGACAAATTAAGTTGCTCACCAGCCCTCACTTTAGCAAATGTTTCTGCTGACATTACATTACACTTTGAACCAGTGTCTACTTTCAGCTCTGTGTGTTTGCCATTGATCAGGACAGAACAAACTAATTCATTCTTTGCCAACAAATCTACTGATTAACCTTCTCACCACCACTTATACACCATCTACATAGAGAGTAAGGTTGCAGCTCTCTACATGATCAACTTGCTTTTTTGAGTGACCTTTCGTAATAACTGAATGAAGCTTGCTTGATTTACAAAAATTTTGAAACTGATTCCATTTTTTACACTTGTGGCATTGCTGACTGGCACCACAATTACAACAGTTAACAATAAAATTTGACTTGGGTTTTGTTAACTCACCCTTATACTGCACTGAGCATGCCTTTTTTTACTGAGCTAATCTTGGAATGTGCTAAAAAGCTACAAGCTTTCCCAGAAAATCCTGCAGGGGTTGCAGCTGCCATGTGCTTAGGCCTGTTTCTGCTTGACACATGCTGCGTACTGTCTACATTTGTTGAAGAGGCTTTTGAAACCATGCTGTTATCACTTGCAAGCATATTTGTGTGCCTTTCTATAAGCTCATGGACTTGACAAATCTCTGTGGCTTTGCTTAATGTTAAATCACTGTCACAAAGCAAAATCTTTCTCAATGCAGCACTATTAACACCACACACAAGCCTGTCCTTTATTAACTCATCCTTCAAGTCACCAAATCTGCACGTTTTGGCCTTATTTCTCATAACAGTGATATAAGCTGCCAAAGTTTTGCCTGCCTGTTGGTCTCTTGTACAACATAAGTGCCTCTCTGATGTAGTATTTGTCTGGGGGTTGCACATTTCTCTAAATCTAGGTTTTAAGCACTCAGGGTCCTCTCTTGATTGAGCTGGTACCACAATATAGCGGTTTCTCCCTCTCCTGCATATACTGCTGGTGCATACACGAATGAACACTCTCTTTCAGTAGCCTCTGAACCAGCTAAGTTAAACAAAATGAATGCCCTTGTGCATGCATCTTTGTCAGAAAAAGGTGCTTGTATGAAAGTATTGTATACCTTCTCAAATACTCTCCAGTTCTCTAATATATTATGATCAAACACAAGTGGACTGGATCTGTGAAATGTCTCTGCCATATCAACACTCAGTAGTGAATGTGCTTGAAATTATGTACGTACACACAGGCACATAAATATATATGCCAGAACTTTATGCCAGTACTTGTAATTATGGCCAGTAGCACAACAGACTATTTGAAATAGCTGTATTTTGACAAATAAATCTCCATAGCACAAGAACATTTTGAAACCACTGTAGTTTGTGAAATCACTCCTCATCAGTGTAAGAAGTACTTCAAAATGACTGTACTTTGGAATAAACTGTACACAGCAGAAAAAGCTCTGAGTAAGAAACACTTCGAGATGAATGCACTTTGCAAATAAGCTGTGCACAGCACAAGAACCTTTCAAAATGGCTGCACTTTGCAAAATAACTCTGTACAGTGTAAGAAACACTTTGAAATGGTGGCACTCTGTGAATAAATGCACACAGCACAATAAACTTTTGAAATGGGTGTACTTTGACTGCACTTTGCAATATAACTTGCACCCAGCAAACTCTGAAGTAATTGAACCATAATAAAGCACACACTCTGAAAACACTTTGCACAATCTTGAGATACTTCGAACAACTCTAGTTATGCTTTGAATGGCTTCCGTCAATGCAAAATAGTAGTTTGTGCCTAGACACGGTCTTTTACTAAAAAACCTGAAGTCGCCTTGCTCTTTAAGCTTAATTTGTCCTTTTATTGTACTCATTATGCCCTTTTAATCTCTTATCATGCTCATTACACTTTTCTTGTGCCTGTTTTACATGCTTGTTATGCAAACCAAATGTAGTTCTGAGCCCCATATGAATATATCTGCTAGTTTTATCAAATATCGTAGTTTTGAACATTTTGTTTAATTAATAATGTGTTTTGTGCCTTTTGTTTAATAATACGTTTTGTGCTACTTGTTTGATTAATAATGCATTTTGTGCCTTACAAATGCTCCTTTTCATTTTCTTTGCCAAATAAATCATTTGTGCAAGTTTTTTGTTACCTTAAGTTCATTTCTGGCCCTTTTATGTTTGCCTGAGCTCCATTTCACTCAACCAGCTTAATTTGCCTTCACCTTCAACTCTGCACCTCATGGCTTGAAGAAGTTGCTCTCTTAATTCCGGTTCTGACACCATGTTGCTCGTCTGGTCAGGATAAAACAGGTAAGTGGTTGTGGGTTCAGTTCAGGCAGCTTTATTACACACAAACACATCAGGAATAAGTGTTTGTAACTTAAACTTAAATAAACTTATAACAACACTGAATACCACACTCCTACGTGTTAACACTCTGGTTGTTCTCTCAAAATGGCACTGCTACCTGCACGTGCTCACTGTTTATATGCACATGTTTACATCTGGAAATGCTTCTTAAAGGTACATACATGCATGTTCTACAGGCATATTCTAATAGCCCGAATTTCTTCCAATGTAGGATTTTGCAATTTAACATGACCTGCTAGGACCTTTGCAAATTTAGCTGGGTTAGTTCAGACAGGTGGGAGAGAATCTACTATAGTTTGGAAATATACAGCAGAAAGAGTAAGTACAACATGTATAGCAAAGGGTGCACTTACATCTCTACCATGTGCAGTTTTAGGAACCTGCCGCAGAGGATGTAACTGAGTAGCTGAAGATTTTGTGCCAGAATCACTTTCCTCCTCTGAGGAGGAATCATCTTCATCATCCCTGTCTAGATTAAACTTGTCAGGACCAATATAATCATCCCCATCTATAATTATAGAAAACTGGGTAACAGTGATGTGAGCGCAACTTACTGCGTCTAACAAAAGGAAATAAAATCTTCTGCTTATGCAGTTTAGGAAAACCAAAGTACATGTGGGAAGAATCTGTACCTCCTGTCGGCTTGTTGCTAGACTTAGGGGTAAGTGTAGGCTTTTTTGATTGTTTTTGGCGAGTGTGTTTTGCCACAGGAGAGTCACCAGAAGAGGGAAAATAGTCTGATAATTTCTTGGAGATGGCAGTGAACATAGTAGGTGTCTGGGCAGAGGAGGAGGCTTCTCTGGAAGAACTTTCACTCTAAGAAGGTAGTGAGGATAGTGGAGACTGAGAAGGAGGTGAGGTAGTAGAATCTGGCTGTTGGTATAGTGGAGGTGGGGCAGTAGGTACTACTAAATTAAATACATAGTCGTCCTCTGATGACTCATCCTGATAAAGCTGCATTTTTTGAAGCTCTCTAAGAGGATAAAGTCCAGAATCCTCTTGACCCTTACAATCTGCATGTTGAAGACGAAGGACTGTCTTTATTTATTTTATTTTTATTTATGTAACATTTGTTGATGGGATGTGGTGTAGGTTCCACAGAGAGAGTTTTCAGCGGAGGCCGGGAGAAAGGGCCAGATGCATGTCTCTGGAAATGTGGGAACCCGGGAGGACCGGGGAAAGAACGTGATGGACACAGGGAAAATGCAAACTCACACACATGGCACCCGAGCCCGGAAAACGAACCGGAGAACCTCTTGCTGTGAGGCGACAACGTTAACCGCTGCACCACTGTGCAGCTTGTAACTGAGATTTTAGTCTTGCCATATTATATTTTAAACTATGAACAATATTCTTTTTCTCTGTCTGTAGGCCCTTATCTGCCAGGAATTAAAGGCTGACCAGCAGCCAGCGGGGACCTTATTACCTTTTTCTCTAAGCTGTTTCTGCAGGTTTAACAAAATATCGCTATCAAAAGTTCCTGCAGGAGGGAAAGTTAATTTTCCATCATTTGTAGTTAACTCAACCCACAAATCCAAGTACAATCAAGTATCTTTAGAACACTTAGAAGACATATATCTGGCAGGCGTGCCCTGCTCAGGTTCTTTTAAAGAGCCCACACTTGCTCCCATTGTAAAAGAAAACCTTTACAATGCTTTTACAAATTCTAAAAATATCCCACACATATACTGAACCCACACTCATGCAAAAAAATAAACTTACCTTTGACCGCTTACAGACCTGCCAGGAGAGAAAGCAATCAAAGGTGTGGTTGTGATCTCTTTCCTCAGAAAAATGCAGTTGACAGAAAACTGTCAAACGGCCCTGGAAAGAGCTTTTTCTGCAGAAGCAGCTCCCAAAAGTCCAAAAAACCTAACTCTCACGCACCAGCTGTTAAGGTAAAACTTGTTAAATAAACACTTAATCTCTTGGCATTTCAAAGTACAATTCTTTTATTAAAATAGAAAGTCACATGCGGGAGACAGTACTCAGAAAGACATGTCTCCCCGAACAAAGAAAGCAAGCATATTATATAGAAAATCTTATCGTGATAATAAATTTTATCTATGAAAACCACTACTAACATCCAATAGGAATATAACAAAACAGTATATTTCATACATCACACTACTACTCTATAGCCAATAGAAAAATGCCAAGTTGGAAGAAATTACATCTCATACTTGTTATCTATATTTTGCCCAAATAAGGAATAACCTTCCGTTCTGGTATATGCCTGCAATGAAAGCAGGGTCCCAGGCTAAAGGTTCTAGAAGTTGCGAGAAGTTTCTTTTCAGTACTTTTCCATGACTTCAGAATACTTTTTCAAGTCACGTACACTAACCTGCTAACATACACATGCATTTAACTCTTTCCAACCTCTACAACAATAATATTATTCTAGCTTTCCTTTGTTAACCTATCACATGGTATATTGCTCTTCACGTCATAACCATAACAAGCTTTTGCAGTGCTGCTTGTTATTACATTGACACCATTCAAGCACCTTCATTCGTTCTGTGATATCCACTTTATTCAGTTAAGGGTCACGAGGAGCTAAGAGTCTATTCTGTGCCTCAATGGACAGCTTTGGGAACAAAAGAGAGAAACTAATCCTTGATAGAAAACCAGTATGTCACAGGATGTACACATACAAACACACACACACAAACATAAATACACACACAGACATTCTCTTTTTCTCTCAGTCTTTCTGTCTCTGTATCTTACACTATCTCACACAAACATGGCATATACACAAGGGTGTCCAGAGGCAGGTGTAAGGGGGTGCAAGTGCACCCCCCACCGTGGAATTAGCCGGCTGGGAGATTAAACTTCTTTTAATTAAAAAAAATGTTGTTTTTTTTTAAAGGCGTTCTTCATTAAGAACGCCCTTTGCATCCAGTTGTACAGAAGGAACAGGTGTTTGCAATCTGTTTTGTCTTCTCCATCTGTGTAACCGATGGCGTCTCCACCTTCCACGCACGCATGCGGAATTCGAATTCCAGAAGACATCTGGACTGCGGACAAGTGTACAAATGAGAGGTAGATGTGTCCATGTGTGAAGTGTTTAAGAGGTGTGTGTGTGTGTGTGTGTGTGTGTGTGTGTGTGTGTGTGTGTGTGTGTGTGTGTGTGTGTGTGTAAGAAATAGGTAGGTAGGGGTGTGTGGATGTAAGAAGTAGGTAGGTAGGTAGGGGTTTGTATGCGTGTATGTAAGAAGTAGGTAGGTAAAGGTAGGTGTGTGCGTGTTTGTGTGTGTGTGTGTGTGTGTATTTTTTGCCTGACCCACTCAAGTCTTACCTGCTGTACTACAGGGAGAAGTAGCTTGATCAGCATTTTTAAAGTGAAGATATGCAGGCATGTACACTTATCTCCCAGTTTACTATTATGTGACTCTGTCATGTTCTGCAGTAAACCAGACCCCTGAATTCAACAATAGGCTAGCTGTTCAGAAGTGCAACCATCCCTTAATGTTTGGCTGTTTTCAGTGACAAAAGTAGACAGGTTTGTTCAGATTAACTTGTAAGTGTTGCTGAGTATCCAGGGCTTATTAATAGTGTTTTTTAGAGCAGTTCTGAAATTTCTGTTCTACCAAACCAAAATGCCCTGGTTAATATAATGCATCAAACTGTGGTGTGGTTTTATTTTATAAACCAATATTTTGTTACAAAGGATATTTTTTTATTAAAAAGCCTCACCACATTATTGAATACGAACCATTGCTGGATGCACAGCACACTGACCATCCATGGTCAGTCACATGACTGTTTATTTTGTTGTTTCATAAAAGAAGGTGGTCTCTTTGTGAGCAGAATATATTGGGTCTGGACAGAACAAGAGCTAAAAAGTAAGGGCTGAACTGAAGGGAAGGGTTGTTGTGTCCAGGATGAAGGCTGTGGTTCCCAAGCTGAAATATGGTATTGA